>NC_092107.1:42917424-42962424 GCF_045679555.1 Salvelinus alpinus
TCCTCCTCTAACTGTAATAGAGACATAACAACCCCCCTCCTCTAACTGTAATAGAGACATAACAACCCCCCCTCCTCCTCTAACTGTAATAGAGACATAACAACCCCCCCCTCCTCTAACTGTAATAGAGACATAACAACCCCCCTCCTCTAACTGTAATAGAGACATAACAACCCCCCTCCTCCTCTAACTGTAATAGAGACATAACAACCCCCCCTCCTCCTCTAACTGTAATAGAGACATAACAACCCCCCCCATCTAACTATAATAGAGACATAACAACCCCCCCCTCCTCTAACTATAATAGAGACATAACAACCCCCCCCCCCTCTTCCTCTAACTGTAATAGAGACATAACAACCCCCCTCCTCTAACTGTAATAGAGACATAACAACCCCCCCTCATCTAACTGTAATAGAGACATAACAACCCCCCCCCCTCCTCTAACTGTAATAGAGACATAACAACCCCCCCCCTCCTCTAACTGTAATAGAGACATAACAACCCCCCCCCTCCTCTAACTGTAATAGAGACATAACAACCCCCCCCTCCTCCTCTAACTGTAATAGAGACATAACAACCCCCCTCCTCTAACTGTAATAGAGACATAACAACCCCCCCCTCCTCTAACTATAATAGAGACATAACAACCCCCCCCTCCTCTAACTATAATAGAGACATAACAACCCCCCCCCCTCTTCCTCTAACTGTAATAGAGACATAACAACCCCCCTCCTCTAACTGTAATAGAGACATAACAACCCCCCCTCCTCTAACTGTAATAGAGACATAACAACCCCCCCTCCTCTAACTGTAATAGAGACATAACAACCCCCCCCCCCTCCTCCTCTAACTGTAATAGAGACATAACAACCCCCCCCCCTCCTCCTCTAACTCTAATAGAGACATAACAACCCCCCCCTCCTCTAACTGTAATAGAGACATAACAACCCCCCCCCCCTCTAACTGTAATAGAGACATAACAACCCCCCCTCCTCTAACTGTAATAGAGACATAACAACCCCCCCCCCCCCTCCTCTAACTGTAATAGAGACATAACAACCCCCCCCTCCTCTAACTGTAATAGAGACATAACAACCCCCCCCTCCTCTAACTGTAATAGAGACATAACAACCCCCCCTCCTCTAACTGTAATAGAGACATAACAACCCCCCCCTCCTCTAACTGTAATAGAGACATAACAACCCCCCCCTCCTCTAACTGTAATAGAGACATAACAACCCCCCCTCCTCTAACTGTAATAGAGACATAACAACCCCCCCTCCTCTAACTGTAATAGAGACATAACAACCCCCCCTCCTCTAACTGTAATAGAGACATAACAACCCCCCCTCCTCTAACTGTAATAGAGAACATAACCAACCCCCCCCCTCCTCTAACTGTTATAGAGACATAACAACCCCCCCCCTCCTCTAACTGTAATAGAGACATAACAACCCCCCCCCTCCTCTAACTGTAATAGAGACATAACAACCCCCCCTCCTCTAACTGTAATAGAGACATAACAACCCCCCCTCCTCTAACTGTAATAGAGACATAACAACCCCCCCTCCCTCCTCTAACTGTAATAGAGACATAACAACCCCCCCCTCCTCTAACTGTAATAGAGACATAACAACCCCCCCCTCCTCTAACTGTAATAGAGACATAACAACCCCCCCCTCCTCTAACTGTAATAGAGACATAACAACCCCCCCCCCTCCTCTAACTGTAATAGAGACATAACAACCCCCCCCTCCTCCTCTAACTGTAATAGAGACATAACAACCCCCCCTCCTCTAACTGTAATAGAGACATAACAACCCCCCCCTCCTCTAACTGTAATAGAGACATAACAACCCCCCCTCCTCCTCTAACTGTAATAGAGACATAACAACCCCCCCCCATCTAACTATAATAGAGACATAACAACCCCCCCTCCTCTAACTATAATAGAGACATAACAACCCCCCCCCTCTTCCTCTAACTGTAATAGAGACATAACAACCCCCCTCCTCTAACTGTAATAGAGACATAACAACCCCCCTCCTCTAACTGTAATAGAGACATAACAACCCCCCCTCCTCTAACTGTAATAGAGACATAACAACCCCCCCTCATCTAACTGTAATAGAGACATAACAACCCCCCCCCCCTCCTCCTCTAACTGTAATAGAGACATAACAACCCCCCTCCTCTAACTGTAATAGAGACATAACAACCCCCCCCCTCCTCTAACTGTAATAGAGACATAACAACCCCCCCCCTCCTCTAACTGTAATAGAGACATAACAACCCCCCCCTCCTCCTCTAACTGTAATAGAGACATAACAACCCCCCCTCCTCTAACTGTAATAGAGACATAACAACCCCCCCCTCCTCTAACTATAATAGAGACATAACAACCCCCCCCTCCTCTAACTATAATAGAGACATAACAACCCCCCCCCCTCTTCCTCTAACTGTAATAGAGACATAACAACCCCCCTCCTCTAACTGTAATAGAGACATAACAACCCCCTCCTCCTCTAACTGTAATAGAGACATAACAACCCCCCCCCCCCTCCTCCTCTAACTGTAATAGAGACATAACAACCCCCCCCCCTCCTCCTCTAACTGTAATAGAGACATAACAACCCCCCCCCCCCCTCTAACTGTAATAGAGACATAACAACCCCCCCTCCTCTAACTGTAATAGAGACATAACAACCCCCCCCCCCTCCTCTAACTGTAATAGAGACATAACAACCCCCCCCTCCTCTAACTGTAATAGAGACATAACAACCCCCCCCCTCCTCTAACTGTAATAGAGACATAACAACCCCCCTCCTCTAATTGTAATAGAGACATAACAACCCCCCCTCCTCTAACTGTAATAGAGACATAACAACCCCCCCTCCTCTAACTGTAATAGAGACATAACAACCCCCCCTCCTCTAACTGTAATAGAGACATAACAACCCCCCCCCTCCTCTAACTGTTATAGAGACATAACAACCCCCCCCCCCTCCTCTAACTGTAATAGAGACATAACAACCCCCCCCTCCTCTAACTGTAATAGAGACATAACAACCCCCCTCCTCTAACTGTAATAGAGACATAACAACCCCCCCCCCTCCTCTAACTGTAATAGAGACATAACAACCCCCCCCTCCTCTAACTGTAATAGAGACATAACAACCCCCCTCCTCTAACTGTAATAGAGACATAACAACCCCCCCCCTCCTCTAACTGTAATAGAGACATAACAACCCCCCCTCCTCCTCTAACTGTAATAGAGACATAACAACCCCCCCTCCTCCTCTAACTGTAATAGAGACATAACAACCCCCCTCCTCTAACTGTAATAGAGACATAACAACCCCCCCCATCTAACTGTAATAGAGACATAACAACCCCCCCTCCTCCTCTAACTGTAATAGAGACATAACAACCCCCCCCCATCTAACTATAATAGAGACATAACAACCCCCCCTCCTCTAACTATAATAGAGACATAACAACCCCCCCCCCTCTTCCTCTAACTGTAATAGAGACATAACAACCCCCCTCCTCTAACTGTAATAGAGACATAACAACCCCCCCTCCTCTAACTGTAATAGAGACATAACAACCCCCCCTCATCTAACTGTAATAGAGACATAACAACCCCCCCCCCCTCCTCCTCTAACTGTAATAGAGACATAACAACCCCCCTCCTCTAACTGTAATAGAGACATAACAACCCCCCCCCTCCTCTAACTGTAATAGAGACATAACAACCCCCCCCCTCCTCTAACTGTAATAGAGACATAACAACCCCCCCCTCCTCCTCTAACTGTAATAGAGACATAACAACCCCCCCTCCTCTAACTGTAATAGAGACATAACAACCCCCCCCTCCTCTAACTATAATAGAGACATAACAACCCCCCCCCTCCTCTAACTATAATAGAGACATAACAACCCCCCCCCTCTTCCTCTAACTGTAATAGAGACATAACAACCCCCCTCCTCTAACTGTAATAGAGACATAACAACCCCCCCTCCTCTAACTGTAATAGAGACATAACAACCCCCCCTCCTCTAACTGTAATAGAGACATAACAACCCCCCCCCCCCTCCTCCTCTAACTGTAATAGAGACATAACAACCCCCCCCCCCTCCTCCTCTAACTGTAATAGAGACATAACAACCCCCCCCCCTCCTCTAACTGTAATAGAGACATAACAACCCCCCCCCCCTCTAACTGTAATAGAGACATAACAACCCCCCCTCCTCTAACTGTAATAGAGACATAACACCCCCCCCCCCCTCCTCTAACTGTAATAGAGACATAACAACCCCCCCCTCCTCTAACTGTAATAGAGACATAACAACCCCCCCCTCCTCTAACTGTAATAGAGACATAACAACCCCCCTCCTCTAATTGTAATAGAGACATAACAACCCCCCCTCCTCTAACTGTAATAGAGACATAACAACCCCCCCTCCTCTAACTGTAATAGAGACATAACAACCCCCCCCTCCTCTAACTGTAATAGAGACATAACAACCCCCCCCCTCCTCTAACTGTTATAGAGACATAACAACCCCCCCCCCCTCCTCTAACTGTAATAGAGACATAACAACCCCCCCCTCCTCTAACTGTAATAGAGACATAACAACCCCCCTCCTCTAACTGTAATAGAGACATAACAACCCCCCCCCCTCCTCTAACTGTAATAGAGACATAACAACCCCCCCCTCCTCTAACTGTAATAGAGACATAACAACCCCCCTCCTCTAACTGTAATAGAGACATAACAACCCCCCCTCCTCTAACTGTAATAGAGACATAACAACCCCCCCCCCTCCTCTAACTGTAATAGAGACATAACAACCCCCCCTCCTCCTCTAACTGTAATAGAGACATAACAACCCCCCTCCTCTAACTGTAATAGAGACATAACAACCCCCCCCATCTAACTGTAATAGAGACATAACAACCCCCCCTCCTCCTCTAACTGTAATAGAGACATAACAACCCCCCCCTCCTCTAACTGTAATAGAGACATAACAACCCCCCCCCTCCTCTAACTGTAATAGAGACATAACAACCCCCCCTCCTCTAACTGTAATAGAGACATAACAACCCCCCCCCCTCCTCTAACTGTAATAGAGACATAACAACCCCCCCTCCTCTAACTGTAATAGAGACATAACAACCCCCCCCTCCTCTAACTGTAATAGAGACATAACAACCCCCCCCCTCCTCTAACTGTAATAGAGACATAACAACCCCCCTCCTCTAACTGTAATAGAGACATAACAACCCCCCCCCTCCTCTAACTGTAATAGAGACATAACAACCCCCCTCCTCCTCTAACTGTAATAGAGACATAACAACCCCCCCTCCTCCTCTAACTGTAATAGAGACATAACAACCCCCCTCCTCTAACTGTAATAGAGACATAACAACCCCCCCTCCTCCTCTAACTGTAATAGAGACATAACAACCCCCCCTCCTCTAACTGTAATAGAGACATAACAACCCCCCTCCTCTAACTGTAATAGAGACATAACAACCCCCCCTCCTCTAACTGTAATAGAGACATAACAACCCCCCTCCTCTAACTGTAATAGAGACATAACAACCCCCCCTCCTCTAACTGTAATAGAGACATAACAACCCCCCCTCCTCCTCTAACTGTAATAGAGACATAACAACCCCCCCTCCTCTAACTGTAATAGAGACATAACAACCCCCCTCCTCTAACTGTAATAGAGACATAACAACCCCCCCTCCTCTAACTGTAATAGAGACATAACAACCCCCCCTCCTCTAACTGTAATAGAGACATAACAACCCCCCCTCCTCTAACTGTAATAGAGACATAACAACCCCCCCTCCTCTAACTGTAATAGAGACATAACAACCCCCCCTCCTCTAACTGTAATAGAGACATAACAACCCCCCCTCCTCTAACTGTAATAGAGACATAACAACCCCCCTCCTCCTCTAACTGTAATAGAGACATAACAACCCCCCCTCCTCTAACTGTAATAGAGACATAACAACCCCCCCCTCCTCTAACTGTAATAGAGACATAACAACCCCCCCTCCTCTAACTGTAATAGAGACATAACAACCCCCCCCTCCTCTAACTGTAATAGAGACATAACAACCCCCCCTCCTCTAACTGTAATAGAGACATAACAACCCCCCCTCCTCTAACTGTAATAGAGACATAACAACCCCCCCCTCCTCTAACTGTAATAGAGACATAACAACCCCCCCTCCTCTAACTGTAATAGAGACATAACAACCCCCCCTCCTCCTCTAACTGTAATAGAGACATAACAACCCCCCCTCCTCTAACTGTAATAGAGACATAACAACCCCCCCTCCTCCTCTAACTGTAATAGAGACATAACAACCCCCCCCCCTCCTCTAACTGTAATAGAGACATAACAACCCCCCTCCTCCTCTAACTGTAATAGAGACATAACAACCCCCCCCTCCTCCTCTAACTGTAATAGAGACATAACAACCCCCCCCTCCTCTAACTGTAATAGAGACATAACAACCCCCCCCTCCTCTAACTGTAATAGAGACATAACAACCCCCCCCCTCCTCCTCTAACTGTAATAGAGACATAACAACCCCCCCCCTCCTCTAACTGTAATAGAGACATAACAACCCCCCCTCCTCTAACTGTAATAGAGACATAACAACCCCCCCCTCCTCTAACTGTAATAGAGACATAACAACCCCCCCTCCTCTAACTGTAATAGAGACATAACAACCCCCCCTCCTCTAACTGTAATAGAGACATAACAACCCCCCCCCCCCCTCCTCTAACTGTAATAGAGACATAACAACCCCCCCTCCTCTAACTGTAATAGAGACATAACAACCCCCCCCCCCTCCTCTAACTGTAATAGAGACATAACAACCCCCCCCTCCTCTAACTGTAATAGAGACATAACAACCCCCCCCCCCCTCCTCTAACTGTAATAGAGACATAACAACCCCCCCCTCCTCTAACTGTAATAGAGACATAACAACCCCCCTCCTCTAACTGTAATAGAGACATAACAACCCCCCCTCCTCTAACTGTAATAGAGACATAACAACCCCCCCTCCTCCTCTAACTGTAATAGAGACATAACAACCCCCCCTCCTCTAACTGTAATAGAGACATAACAACCCCCCCTCCTCTAACTGTAATAGAGACATAACAACCCCCCCCCATCTAACTATAATAGAGACATAACAACCCCCCCCTCCTCTAACTATAATAGAGACATAACAACCCCCCCTCCTCTAACTGTAATAGAGACATAACAACCCCCCCTCCTCTAACTGTAATAGAGACATAACAACCCCCCTCCTCTAACTGTAATAGAGACATAACAACCCCCCCTCCTCTAACTGTAATAGAGACATAACAACCCCCCTTCCTCCTCTAACTGTAATAGAGACATAACAACCCCCCCCATCTAACTATAATAGAGACATAACAACCCCCCCCCTCCTCTAACTATAATAGAGACATAACAACCCCCCCTCCTCTAACTGTAATAGAGACATAACAACCCCCCTTCCTCCTCTAACTGTAATAGAGACATAACAACCCCCCCCATCTAACTATAATAGAGACATAACAACCCCCCCCCCTCCTCTAACTGTAATAGAGACATAACAACCCCCCCCCCTCCTCCTCTAACTGTAATAGAGACATAACAACCCCCCCCCCTCCTCTAACTGTAATAGAGACATAACAACCCCCCCCCCTCCTCCTCTAACTGTAATAGAGACATAACAACCCCCCCCCTCCTCCTCTAACTGTAATAGAGACATAACAACCCCCCCTTCTCTAACTGTAATAGAGAAATAACAACCCCCCCCCTCCTCTAACTGTAATAGAGACATAAACCCCCCCCCTCCTCTAACTGTAATAGAGACATAACAACCCCCCCCTCCTCTAACTGTAATAGAGACATAACAACCCCCCCCCCCCTCTAACTGTAATAGAGACATAACAACCCCCCCTCCTCTAACTGTAATAGAGACATAACAACCCCCCCCTCCTCTAACTGTAATAGAGACATAACAACCCCCCCCCCTCCTCTAACTGTAATAGAGACATAACAACCCCCCCCCTCCTCTAACTGTAATAGAGACATAACAACCCCCCCTCCTCTAACTGTAATAGATACATAACAACCCCCCCCTCCTCTAACTGTAATAGAGACATAACAACCCCCCCCTCCTCTAACTGTAATAGAGACATAACAACCCCCCCTCCTCTAACTGTAATAGAGACATAACAACCCCCCCCCCTCCTCTAACTATAATAGAGACATAACAACCCCCCCTCCTCTAACTGTAATAGAGACATAACAACCCCCCCCTCCTCTAACTGTAATAGAGACATAACAACCCCCCCCCCTCCTCTAACTGTAATAGAGACATAACAACCCCCCCTCCTCTAACTGTAATAGAGACATAACAACCCCCCCCCCTCCTCTAACTATAATAGAGACATAACAACCCCCCCTCCTCTAACTGTAATAGAGACATAACAACCCCCCCTCCTCCTCTAACTGTAATAGAGACATAACAACCCCCCCCCTCCTCTAACTGTAATAGAGACATAACAACCCCCCCTCCTCTAACTGTAATAGAGACATAACAACCCCCCCCATCTAACTATAATAGAGACATAACAACCCCCCCCCTCCTCTAACTATAATAGAGACATAACAACCCCCCCTCCTCTAACTGTAATAGAGACATAACAACCCCCCCTCCTCTAACTGTAATAGAGACATAACAACCCCCCTCCTCTAACTGTAATAGAGACATAACAACCCCCCCTCCTCTAACTGTAATAGAGACATAACAACCCCCCTTCCTCCTCTAACTGTAATAGAGACATAACAACCCCCCCCATCTAACTATAATAGAGACATAACAACCCCCCCCCTCCTCTAACTATAATAGAGACATAACAACCCCCCCCCCCTCTTCCTCTAACTGTAATAGAGACATAACAACCCCCCTCCTCTAACTGTAATAGAGACATAACAACCCCCCCCCCACCTCCTCTAACTGTAATAGAGACATAACAACCCCCCCCCCCCTCCTCTAACTGTAATAGAGACATAACAACCCCCCCCCTCCTCCTCTAACTGTAATAGAGACATAACAACCCCCCCCCCTCCTCCTCTAACTGTAATAGAGACATAACAACCCCCCCTCCTCTAACTGTAATAGAGAAATAACAACCCCCCCCCCTCCTCTAACTGTAATAGAGACATAAACCCCCCCCCTCCTCTAACTGTAATAGAGACATAACAACCCCCCCCCTCCTCTAACTGTAATAGAGACATAACAACCCCCCCCCCCCTCTAACTGTAATAGAGACATAACAACCCCCCCTCCTCTAACTGTAATAGAGACATAACCCCCCCCCCCTCCTCTAACTGTAATAGAGACATAACAACCCCCCCCATCTAACTATAATAGAGACATAACAACCCCCCCCTCCTCTAACTATAATAGAGACATAACAACCCCCCCTCCTCTAACTGTAATAGAGACATAACAACCCCCCCTCCTCTAACTGTAATAGAGACATAACAACCCCCCTCCTCTAACTGTAATAGAGACATAACAACCCCCCCTCCTCTAACTGTAATAGAGACATAACAACCCCCCTTCCTCCTCTAACTGTAATAGAGACATAACAACCCCCCCCATCTAACTATAATAGAGACATAACAACCCCCCCCCTCCTCTAACTATAATAGAGACATAACAACCCCCCCCCCCTCTTCCTCTAACTGTAATAGAGACATAACAACCCCCCTCCTCTAACTGTAATAGAGACATAACAACCCCCCCCCCCTCCTCCTCTAACTGTAATAGAGACATAACAACCCCCCCCCCTCCTCTAACTGTAATAGAGACATAACAACCCCCCCCCCTCCTCCTCTAACTGTAATAGAGACATAACAACCCCCCCCCTCCTCCTCTAACTGTAATAGAGAC
This sequence comes from Salvelinus alpinus, assembly GCF_045679555.1. NCBI lineage: Eukaryota > Metazoa > Chordata > Actinopteri > Salmoniformes > Salmonidae > Salvelinus > Salvelinus alpinus. Next base: position 42,927,446 of record NC_092107.1, read on the forward strand.
ATAACAACCCCCCCTCCTCTAACTGTAATAGAGAAATAACAACCCCCCCCCCTCCTCTAACTGTAATAGAGACATAAACCCCCCCCCTCCTCTAACTGTAATAGAGACATAACAACCCCCCCCCTCCTCTAACTGTAATAGAGACATAACAACCCCCCCCCCCTCTAACTGTAATAGAGACATAACAACCCCCCCCTCCTCTAACTGTAATAGAGACATAACAACCCCCCCCTCCTCTAACTGTAATAGAGACATAACAACCCCCCCCCCCTCCTCTAACTGTAATAGAGACATAACAACCCCCCCCCTCCTCTAACTGTAATAGAGACATAACAACCCCCCCTCCTCTAACTGTAATAGATACATAACAACCCCCCCCTCCTCTAACTGTAATAGAGACATAACAACCCCCCCTCCTCTAACTGTAATAGAGACATAACAACCCCCCCTCCTCTAACTGTAATAGAGACATAACAACCCCCCCCCTCCTCTAACTATAATAGAGACATAACAACCCCCCCTCCTCTAACTGTAATAGAGACATAACAACCCCCCCCTCCTCTAACTGTAATAGAGACATAACAACCCCCCCCTCCTCTAACTGTAATAGAGACATAACAACCCCCCCTCCTCTAACTGTAATAGAGACATAACAACCCCCCCCCTCCTCTAACTATAATAGAGACATAACAACCCCCCCTCCTCTAACTGTAATAGAGACATAACAACCCCCCCCTCCTCTAACTGTAATAGAGACATAACAACCCCCCCCCCCTCCTCTAACTGTAATAGAGACATAACAACCCCCCCTCCTCTAACTGTAATAGAGACATAACAACCCCCCCCCTCCTCTAACTGTAATAGAGACATAACAACCCCCCCCCCTCTAACTGTAATAGAGACATAACAACCCCCCTCCTCTAATTGTAATAGAGACATAACAACCCCCCCTCCTCTAACTGTAATAGAGACATAACAACCCCCCCTCCTCTAACTGTAATAGAGACATAACAACCCCCCCCCCCTCCTCTAACTGTAATAGAGACATAACAACCCCCCCCCCTCCTCTAACTGTAATAGAGACATAACAACCCCCCCCTCCTCTAACTGTAATAGAGACATAACAACCCCCCTCCTCTAACTGTAATAGAGACATAACAACCCCCCCTCCTCTAACTGTAATAGAGACATAACAACCCCCCCTCCTCTAACTGTAATAGAGACATAACAACCCCCCCCCCTCCTCTAACTGTAATAGAGACATAACAACCCCCCCCTCCTCTAACTGTAATAGAGACATAACAACCCCCCTCCTCTAACTGTAATAGAGACATAACAACCCCCCCTCCTCTAACTGTAATAGAGACATAACAACCCCCCCTCCTCTAACTGTAATAGAGACATAACAACCCCCCCCCCCTCCTCTAACTGTAATAGAGACATAACAACCCCCCCCTCCTCTAACTGTAATAGAGACATAACAACCCCCCCCCCCTTCTAACTGTAATAGAGACATAACAACTCCCCCTCCTCTAACTGTAATAGAGACATAACAACCCCCCTCCCTCCTCTAACTGTAATAGAGACATAACAACCCCCCTCCTCTAACTGTAATAGAGACATAACAACCCCCCCTCCTCCTCTAACTGTAATAGAGACATAACAACCCCCCTCCTCTAACTGTAATAGAGACATAACAACCCCCCCCATCTAACTGTAATAGAGACATAACAACCCCCCCTCCTCTAACTGTAATAGAGACATAACAACCCCCCTCCTCTAACTGTAATAGAGACATAACAACCCCCCCTCCTCTAACTGTAATAGAGACATAACAACCCCCCCTCCTCTAACTGTAATAGAGACATAACAACCCACCTCCTCTAACTGTAATAGAGACATAACAACCCCCCCTCCTCTAACTGTAATAGAGACATAACAACCCCCCTCCCCCTCTAACTGTAATAGAGACATAACAACCCCCCCTCCTCTAACTGTAATAGAGACATAACAACCCCCCCTCCTCTAACTGTAATAGAGACATAACAACCCCCCTCCTCCTCTAACTGTAATAGAGACATAACAACCCCCCCTCCTCTAACTGTAATAGAGACATAACAACCCCCCCTCCTCTAACTGTAATAGAGACATAACAACCCCCCCTCCTCTAACTGTAATAGAGACATAACAACCCCCCCTCCTCTAACTGTAATAGAGACATAACAACCCCCCTCCTCCTCTAACTGTAATAGAGACATAACAACCCCCCCTCCTCTAACTGTAATAGAGACATAACAACCCCCCTCCTCTAACTGTAATAGAGACATAACAACCCCCCCTCCTCTAACTGTAATAGAGACATAACAACCCCCCTCCTCCTCTAACTGTAATAGAGACATAACAACCCCCCTCCTCTAACTGTAATAGAGACATAACAACCCCCCCTCCCCTAACTATAATAGAGACATAACAACCCCCCCTCCTCTAACTGTAATAGAGACATAACAACCCCCCCTCCTCTAACTGTAATAGAGACATAACAACCCCCCCTCCTCTAACTGTAATAGAGACATAACAACCCCCCCCCTCCTCTAACTGTAATAGAGACATAACAACCCCCCCTCCTCTAACTGTAATAGAGACATAACAACCCCCCCTCCTCTAACTGTAATAGAGACATAACAACCCCCCCCCCTCTAACTGTAATAGAGACATAACAACCCCCCCTCCTCCTCTAACTGTAATAGAGACATAACACCCCCCCCCCTCCTCTAACTGTAATAGAGACATAACAACCCCCCCCTCCTCTAACTGTAATAGAGACATACCAACCCCCCCCCTCTAACTGTAATAGAGACATAACAACCCCCCTCCTCTAACTGTAATAGAGACATAACAACCCCCCCTCCTCTAACTGTAATAGAGACATAACAACCCCCCCCTCCTCTAACTGTAATAGAGACATAACAACCCCCCCCCCTCTAACTGTAATAGAGACATAACAACCCCCCCCCCTCCTCTAACTGTAATAGAGACATAACAACCCCCCCCCCTCCTCTAACTGTAATAGAGACATAACAACCCCCCCCCCCCCCTAACTGTAATAGAGACATAACAACCCCCCCTCCTCTAACTGTAATAGAGACATAACAACCCCCCCCCCTCCTCTAACTGTAATAGAGACATAACAACCCCCCCCCTCCTCTAACTGTAATAGAGACATAACAACCCCCCCTCCTCTAACTGTAATAGAGACATAACAACCCCCCCCCTCCTCTAACTGTAATAGAGACATAACAACCCCCCCTCCTCTAACTGTAATAGAGACATAACAACCCCCCCTCCTCTAACTGTAATAGAGACATAACAACCCCCCCCCCCCTCTAACTGTAATAGAGACATAACAACCCCCCCTCCTCCTCTAACTATAATAGAGACATAACAACCCCCCCTCCTCTAACTGTAATAGAGACATAACAACCCCCCCCTCCTCTAACTGTAATAGAGACATAACAACCCCCCCTCCTCTAACTGTTATAGAGACATAACAACCCCCCCTCCTCCTCTAACTGTAATAGAGACATAACAACCCCCCTCCTCTAACTGTAATAGAGACATAACAACCCCCCCTCCTCTAACTGTAATAGAGACATAACAACCCCCCCTGTAATAGAGACATAACAACCCCCCCTCCTCTAACTGTAATAGAGACATAACAACCCCCCCCTCCTCTAACTGTAATAGAGACATAACAACCCCCCCTCCTCTAACTGTAATAGAGACATAACAACCCCCCCCCCCTCCTCTAACTGTAATAGAGACATAACAACCCCCCTCCTCCTCTAACTGTAATAGAGACATAACAACCCCCCCTCCTCTAACTGTAATAGAGACATAACAACCCCCCCCTCCTCTAACTGTAATAGAGACATAACAACCCCCCCTCCTCTAACTGTAATAGAGACATAACAACCCCCCCCCTCCTCTAACTGTAATAGAGACATAACAACCCCCCCCCCTCCTCTAACTGTAATAGAGACATAACAACCCCCCCTCCTCTAACTGTAATAGAGACATAACAACCCCCCCTCCTCTAACTGTAGTAGAGACATAACAACCCCCCCTCCTCTAACTGTAATAGAGACATAACAACCCCCCCCCCCCTCCTCTAACTGTAATAGAGACATAACAACCCCCCCCTCCTCTAACTGTAATAGAGACATAACAACCCCCCCCCTCCTCTAACTGTAATAGAGACATAACAACCCCCCCCCCCCCCTCCTACAGGTCAGTGATGTATAGACGAGGACAGGCAACACAGTGTATCTACAGGTCAGTGATGTATAGACGAGGACAGACAACACAGTGTATCTATAGGTCAGTGATGTATAGACGAGGACAGACAACACAGTGTATCTACAGGTCAGTGATGTATAGACGAGGACAGACAACACAGTGTATCTATAGGTCAGTGATGTATAGACGAGGACAGACAACACAGTGTATCTACAGGTCAGTGTTGTATAGACGAGGACAGGCAACACAGTGTATCTATAGGTCAGTGATATATAGACGAGGACAGGCAACACAGTGTATCTATAGGTCAGTGATGTATAGACGAGGACAGGCAACACAGTGTATCTATAGGTCAGTGATGTATAGACGAGGACAGACAACACAGTGTATCTACAGGTCAGTGATGTATAGACGAGAACAGGCAACACAGTGTATCTATAGGTCAGTGATGTATAGACGAGGACTTGCAACACAGTGTATCTATAGGTCAGTGATGTATAGACGAGGACAGGCAACACAGTGTATCTATAGGTCAGTGATGTATAGACGAGGACTTGCAACACAGTGTATCTATAGGTCAGTGATGTATAGACGAGGACAGGCAACACAGTGTATCTATAGGTCAGTGATGTATAGACGAGGACAGGCAACACAGTGTATCTACAGGTCAGTGATGTATAGACGAGGACAGACAACACAGTGTATCTACAGGTCAGTGATGTATAGACGAGGACAGGCAACACAGTGTATCTATAGGTCAGTGATGTATAGACGAGGACAGACAACACAGTGTATCTACAGGTCAGTGATGTATAGACGAGGACAGACAACACAGTGTATCTATAGGTCAGTGATGTATAGACGAGGACAGGCAACACAGTGTATCTACAGGTCAGTGATGTATAGACGAGGACAGACAACACAGTGTATCTATAGGTCAGTGATGTATAGACGAGGACAGGCAACACGGTGTATCTATAGGTCAGTGATGTATAGACGAGGACAGGCAACACAGTGTATCTACAGGTCAGTGATGTATAGACGAGGACAGACAACACAGTGTATCTATAGGTCAGTGATGTATAGACGAGGACAGACAACACAGTGTATCTATAGGTCAGTGATATATAGACGAGGACAGACAACACAGTGTATCTATAGGTCAGTGATGTATAGACGAGGACAGACAACGCAGTGTATCTATAGGTCAGTGATGTATAGACGAGGACAGACAACACAGTGTATCTAAAGGTCAGTGATGTATAGACGAGGACAGACAACACAGTGTATCTATAGGTCAGTGATATGTATAGACGAGGACAGGCAACACAGTGTATCTATAGGTCAGTGATGTATAGAAGAGGACAGAAAACACAGTGTATCTACAGGTCAGTGATGTATAGACGAGGACAGACAACACAGTGTATCTATAGGTCAGTGATGTATAGACGAGGACAGACAACACAGTGTATCTATAGGTCAGTGATATATAGACGAGGACAGACAACACAGTGTATCTATAGGTCAGTGATGTATAGACGAGGACAGACAACACAGTGTATCTATAGGTCAGTGATGTATAGACAAGGACAGACAACACAGTGTATCTACAGGTCAGTGTTGTATAGACGAGGACAGGCAACACAGTGTATCTATAGGTCAGTGATATATAGACGAGGACAGGCAACACAGTGTATCTATAGGTCAGTGATGTATAGACGAGGACAGGCAACACAGTGTATCTATAGGTCAGTGATGTATAGACGAGGACAGACAACACAGTGTATCTACAGGTCAGTGATGTATAGACGAGAACAGGCAACACAGTGTATCTATAGGTCAGTGATGTATAGACGAGGACTTGCAACACAGTGTATCTATAGGTCAGTGATGTATAGACGAGGACAGGCAACACAGTGTATCTATAGGTCAGTGATGTATAGACGAGGACTTGCAACACAGTGTATCTATAGGTCAGTGATGTATAGACGAGGACAGGCAACACAGTGTATCTATAGGTCAGTGATGTATAGACGAGGACAGGCAACACAGTGTATCTACAGGTCAGTGATGTATAGACGAGGACAGACAACACAGTGTATCTACAGGTCAGTGATGTATAGACGAGGACAGGCAACACAGTGTATCTATAGGTCAGTGATGTATAGACGAGGACAGACAACACAGTGTATCTACAGGTCAGTGATGTATAGACGAGGACAGACAACACAGTGTATCTATAGGTCAGTGATGTATAGACGAGGACAGGCAACACAGTGTATCTACAGGTCAGTGATGTATAGACGAGGACAGACAACACAGTGTATCTATAGGTCAGTGATGTATAGACGAGGACAGGCAACACGGTGTATCTATAGGTCAGTGATGTATAGACGAGGACAGGCAACACAGTGTATCTACAGGTCAGTGATGTATAGACGAGGACAGACAACACAGTGTATCTATAGGTCAGTGATGTATAGACGAGGACAGACAACACAGTGTATCTATAGGTCAGTGATATATAGACGAGGACAGACAACACAGTGTATCTATAGGTCAGTGATGTATAGACGAGGACAGACAACGCAGTGTATCTATAGGTCAGTGATGTATAGACGAGGACAGACAACACAGTGTATCTAAAGGTCAGTGATGTATAGACGAGGACAGACAACACAGTGTATCTATAGGTCAGTGATATGTATAGACGAGGACAGGCAACACAGTGTATCTATAGGTCAGTGATGTATAGAAGAGGACAGACAACACAGTGTATCTATAGGTCAGTGATGTATAGACGAGGACAGACAACACAGTGTATCTATAGGTCAGTGATGTATAGACGAGGACAGACAACACAGTGTATCTACAGGTCAGTGATGTATAGACGAGGACAAGCAACACAGTGTATCTACAGGTCAGTGATGTATAGACGAGGACAGACAACACAGTGTATCTACAGGTCAGTGATGTATAGACGAGGACAGACAACACAGTGTATCTATAGGTCAGTGATGTATAGACGAGGACAGACAACACAGTGTATCTACAGGTCAGTGATGTATAGACGAGGACAGGCAACACAGTGTATCTACAGGTCAGTGATGTATAGACGAGGACGGGCAACACAGTGTATCTACAGGTCAGTGATGTATAGACGAGGACAGGCAACACAGTGTATCTATAGGTCAGTGATGTATAGACGAGGACAGACAACACAGTGTATCTATAGGTCAGTGATGTATAGACGAGGACGGGCATCACAGTGTATCTATAGGTCAGTGATGTATAGACGAGGACAGACAACACAGTGTATCTATAGGTCAGTGATGTATAGACGAGGACGGGCATCACAGTGTATCTATAGGTCAGTGATGTATAGACGAGGACAGACAACACAGTGTATCTATAGGTCAGTGATGTATAGACGAGGACAGACAACACAGTGTATCTATAGGTCAGTGATGTATAGACGAGGACAGACAACACAGTGTATCTATAGGTCCGTGATGTATAGACGAGGACAGGCAACACAGTGTATCTACAGGTCAGTGATGTATAGACGAGGACAGACAACACAGTGTATCTATAGGTCAGTGATGTATAGACGAGGACAGGCAACACAGTGTATCTATAGGTCAGTGATGTATAGACGAGGACAGGCAACACAGTGTATCTATAGGTCAGTGATGTATAGACGAGGACAGACAACACAGTGTATCTATAGGTCAGTGATGTATAGACGAGGACAGACAACACAGTGTATATATAGGTCAGTGATGTATAGACGAGGACAGGCAACACAGTGTATCTATAGGTCAGTGATGTATAGACGAGGACAGGCAACACAGTGTATCTATAGGTCAGTGATGTATAGACGAGGACAGACAACACAGTGTATCTATAGGTCAGTGATGTATAGACGAGGACAGACAACACAGTGTATCTATAGGTCAGTGATGTATAGACGAGGACAGGCAACACAGTGTATCTACAGGTCAGTGATGTATAGACGAGGACAGACAACACAGTGTATCTATAGGTCAGTGATGTATAGACGAGGACAGGCAACACAGTGTATCTATAGGTCAGTGATGTATAGACGAGGACAGGCAACACAGTGTATCTATAGGTCAGTGATGTATAGACGAGGACAGACAACACAGTGTATCTATAGGTCAGTGATGTATAGACGAGGACAGACAACACAGTGTATATATAGGTCAGTGATGTATAGACGAGGACAGGCAACACAGTGTATCTATAGGTCAGTGATGTATAGACGAGGACAGGCAACACAGTGTATCTATAGGTCAGTGATGTATAGACGAGGACAGACAACACAGTGTATCTATAGGTCAGTGATGTATAGACGAGGACAGACAACACAGTGTATCTATAGGTCAGTGATGTATAGACGAGGACAGGCAACACAGTGTATCTACAGGTCAGTGATGTATAGACGAGGACAGACAACACAGTGTATCTACAGGTCAGTGATGTATAGACGAGGACAGACAACACAGTGTATCTACAGGTCAGTGATGTATAGACGAGGACAGACAACACAGTGTATCTACAGGTCAGTGATGTATAGACGAGGACAGACAACACAGTGTATCTATAGGTCAGTGATGTATAGACGAGGACAGGCAACACAGTGTATCTATAGGTCAGTGATGTATAGACGAGGACAGACAACACAGTGTATCTACAGGTCAGTGATGTATAGACGAGGACAGACAACACAGTGTATCTATAGGTCAGTGATGTATAGACGAGGACAGACAACACAGTGTGTCTATAGGTCAGTGATGTATAGACGAGGACAGACAACATAGTGTATCTACAGGTCAGTGATGTATAGACGAGGACAGGCAACACAGTGTATCTATAGGTCAGTGATATATAGACGAGGACAGGCTACACAGTGTATCTATAGGTCAGTGATGTATAGACGAGGACAGACAACACAGTGTATCTACAGGTCAGTGATGTATAGACGAGGACAGACAACACAGTGTATCTATAGGTCAGTGATGTATAGACGAGGACAGACAACACAGTGTATCTACAGGTCAGTGATGTATAGACGAGGACAGGCAACACAGTGTATCTATAGGTCAGTGATGTATAGACGAGGACAGACAACACAGTGTATCTACAGGTCAGTGATGTATAGACGAGGACAGACAACACAGTGTATCTATAGGTCAGTGATGTATAGACGAGGACAGACAACACAGTGTGTCTATAGGTCAGTGATGTATAGACGAGGACAGACAACATAGTGTATCTACAGGTCAGTGATGTATAGACGAGGACAGGCAACACAGTGTATCTATAGGTCAGTGATATATAGACGAGGACAGGCAACACAGTGTATCTATAGGTCAGTGATGTATAGACGAGGACAGACAACACAGTGTATCTATAGGTCAGTGATATATAGACGAGGACAGACAACACAGTGTATCTATAGGTCAGTGATGTATAGACGAGGACAGACAACGCAGTGTATCTATAGGTCAGTGATGTATAGACGAGGACAGACAACACAGTGTATCTAAAGGTCAGTGATGTATAGACGATGACAGACAACACAGTGTATCTATAGGTCAGTGATGTATAGACGAGGACAGGCAACACAGTGTATCTATAGGTCAGTGATGTATAGAAGAGGACAGACAACACAGTGTATCTATAGGTCAGTGATGTATAGACGAGGACAGACAACACAGTGTATCTATAGGTCAGTGATGTATGGACGAGGACAGACAACACAGTGTATCTACAGGTCAGTGATGTATAGACGAGGACAGACAACGCAGTGTATCTATAGGTCAGTGATGTATAGACGAGGACAGACAACACAGTGTATCTATAGGTCAGTGATGTATGGACGAGGACAGACAACACAGTGTATCTACAGGTCAGTGATGTATAGACGAGGACAGACAACACAGTGTATCTACAGGTCAGTGATGTATAGACGAGGACAAGCAACACAGTGTATCTATAGGTCAGTGATGTATAGACGAGGACAGGCTACACAGTGTATCTACAGGTCAGTGATGTATAGACGAGGACAGGGAACACAGTGTATCTACAGGTCAGTGATGTATAGACGAGGACGGGCAACACAGTGTATCTACAGGTCAGTGATGTATAGACGAGGACAGGCAACACAGTGTATCTATAGGTCAGTGATGTATAGACGAGGACAGACAACACAGTGTATCTATAGGTCAGTGATGTATAGACGAGGACAGACAACACAGTGTATCTATAGGTCAGTGATGTATAGACGAGGACAGACAACACAGTGTATCTACAGGTCAGTGATGTATAGACGAGGACGGGCAACACAGTGTATCTACAGGTCAGTGATGTATAGACGAGGACGGGCATCACAGTGTATCTATAGGTCAGTGATGTATAGACGAGGACAGACAACACAGTGTATCTATAGGTCAGTGATGTATAGACGAGGACAGACAAAACAGTGTATCTATAGGTCAGTGATGTATAGACGAGGACAGACAACACAGTGTATATATAGGTCAGTGATGTATAGACGAGGACAGGCAACACAGTGTATCTATAGGTCAGTGATGTATAGACGAGGACAGACAACACAGTGTATCTACAGGTCAGTGATGTATAGACGAGGACAGACAACACAGTGTATCTATAGGTCAGTGATGTATAGACGAGGACAGGCAACACAGTGTATCTATAGGTCAGTGATGTATAGACGAGGACAGGCAACACAGTGTATCTACAGGTCAGTGATGTATAGACGAGGACAGACAACACAGTGTATCTACAGGTCAGTGATGTATAGACGAGGACAGGCAACACAGTGTATCTACAGGTCAGTGATGTATGGACGAGGACAGGCAACACAGTGTATCTATAGGTCAGTGATGTATAGACGAGGACCCAGTGTATCTATAGATCAGTGATGTATAGACGAGGACAGGCAACACAGTGTATCTACAGGTCAGTGATGTATAGACGAGGACAGGCAACACAGTGTATCTACAGGTCAGTGATGTATAGACGAGGACACAGTGTATCTATAGGTCAGTGATGTATAGATGAGGACAGACATCACAGTGTATCTACAGGTCAGTGATGTATAGACGAGGACAGGCAACACAGTGTATCTATAGGTCAGTGATGTATAGACGAGGACAGGCAACACAGTGTATCTACAGGTCAGTGATGTATAGACGAGGACAGGCAACACAGTGTATCTACAGGTCAGTGATGTATAGACGAGGACACAGTGTATCTATAGGTCAGTGATGTATAGACGAGGACAGACATCACAGTGTATCTACAGGTCAGTGATGTATAGACGAGGACAGGCAACACAGTGTATCTACAGGTCAGTGATGTATAGACGAGGACAGACATCACAGTGTATCTATAGGTCAGTGATGTATAGACGAGGACAGGCAACACAGTGTATCTATAGGTCAGTGATGTATAGAAGAGGACAGGCAACACAGTGTATCTATAGGTCAGTGATGTATAGACGAGGACTTGCAACACAGTGTATCTATAGGTCAGTGATGTATAGACGAGGACAGGCAACACAGTGTATCTATAGGTTAGTGATGTATAGACGAGGACAGGCAACACAGTGTATCTATAGGTCAGTGATGTATAGACGAGGACTTGCAACACAGTGTATCTATAGGTCAGTGATGTATAGACGAGGACAGGCAACACAGTGTATCTATAGGTCAGTGATGTATAGACGAGGACAGACAACACAGTGTATCTATAGGTCAGTGATGTATAGACGAGGACTTGCAACACAGTGTATCTATAGGTCAGTGATGTATAGACGAGGACAGGCAACACAGTGTATCTATAGGGCAGTGATGTATAGAGGAGGACAGACAACACAGTGTATCTATAGGTCAGTGATGTATAGACGAGGACAAACAACACAGTGTATCTATAGGTCAGTGATGTATAGACGAGGACAGGCAACACAGTGTATCTATAGGTCAGTGATGTATAGACGAGGACAGGCAACACAGTGTATCTACAGGTCAGTGATGTATAGACGAGGACAGGCAACACAGTGTATCTACAGGTCAGTGATGTATAGACGAGGACAGGCAACACAGTGTATCTATAGGTCAGTGATGTATAGACGAGGACAGACAACACAGTGTATCTATAGGTCAGTGATGTATAGACGAGGACAGGCAACACAGTGTATCTACAGGTCAGTGATGTATAGACGAGGACAGACAACACAGTGTATCTATAGGTCAGTGATGTATAGACGAGGACAGGCAACACAGTGTATCTATAGGTCAGTGATGTATAGACGAGGACAGACAACACAGTGTATCTATAGGTCAGTGATGTATAGACGAGGACAGACAACACAGTGTATCTATAGGTCAGTGATGTATAGACGAGGACAGACAACACAGTGTATCTATAGGTCAGTGATGTATAGACGAGGACAGACAACACAGTGTATCTATAGGTCAGTGATGTATAGACGAGGACAGACAACACAGTGTATCTATAGGTCAGTGATGTATAGACGAGGACAGGCAACACAGTGTATCTACAGGTCAGTGATGTATAGACGAGGACAGGCAACACAGTGTATCTATAGGTCAGTGATGTATAGACGAGGACAGGCAACACAGTGTATCTACAGGTCAGTGATGTATAGACGAGGACAGACAACACAGTGTATCTATAGGTCAGTGATGTATAGACGAGGACAGGCAACACAGTGTATCTACAGGTCAGTGATGTATAGACGAGGACAGGCAACACAGTGTATCTACAGGTCAGTGATGTATAGACGAGGACGGGCAACACAGTGTATCTATAGGTCAGTGATGTATAGACGAGTACAGACAACACAGTGTATCTATAGGTCAGTGATGTATGGACGAGGACAGGCAACACAGTGTATCTATAGGTCAGTGATGTATAGACGAGGACAGGCAACACAGTGTATCTATAGGTCAGTGATGTATAGACGAGGACAGGCAACACAGTGTATCTATAGGTCAGTGATGTATAGACGAGGACAGACAACACAGTGTATCTATAGGTCAGTGATGTATAGACGAGGACAGACAACACAGTGTATCTATAGGTCAGTGATGTATAGACGAGGACAGGCAACACAGTGTATCTACAGGTCAGTGATGTATAGACGAGGACAGGCAACACAGTGTATCTATAGGTCAGTGATGTATAGACGAGGACAGGCAACACAGTGTATCTACAGGTCAGTGATGTATAGACGAGGACAGGCAACACAGTGTATCTATAGGTCAGTGATGTATAGACGAGGACAGGCAACACAGTGTATCTACAGGTCAGTGATGTATAGACGAGGACAGGTAACACAGTGTATCTATAGGTCAGTGATCTATAGACGAGGACACAGTGTATCTATAGGTCAGTGATGTATAGACGAGGACAGACAACACAGTGTATCTATAGGTCAGTGATGTATGGACGAGGACAGGCAACACAGTGTATCTATAGGTCAGTGATGTATGGACGAGGACTTGCAACACAGTGTATCTACAGGTCAGTGATGTATGGACGAGGACTTGCAACACAGTGTATCTATAGGTCAGTGATGTATGGACGAGGACAGACAACACAGTGTATCTACAGGTCAGTGATGTATAGACGAGGACAGGCAACACAGTGTATCTACAGGTCAGTGATGTATAGACGAGGACAGGCAACACAGTGTATCTAGAGGTCAGTGATGTATAGACGAGGACAGACAACATAGTGTATCTACAGGTCAGTGATGTATAGACGAGGACAGGCAACACAGTGTATCTACAGGTCAGTGATGTATAGACGAGGACAGGCAACACAGTGTATCTATAGGTCAGTGATGTATAGACGAGGACAGGCAACACAGTGTATCTACAGGTCAGTGATGTATAGACGAGGACAGGCAACACAGTGTATCTATAGGTCAGTGATGTATAGACGAGGACAGACAACACAGTGTATCTATAGGTCAGTGATGTATAGACGAGGACAGGCAACACAGTGTATCTATAGGTCAGTGATGTATGGACGAGGACAGACAACACAGTGTATCTACAGGTCAGTGATGTATAGACGAGGACAGACAACACAGTGTATCTATAGGTCAGTGATGTATAGACGAGGACAGACAACACAGTGTATCTATAGGTCAGTGATGTATAGACGAGGACAGACATCACAGTGTATCTACAGGTCAGTGATGTATAGACGAGGACAGACAACACAGTGTATCTACAGGTCAGTGATGTATAGACGAGGACAGACAACGCAGTGTATCTACAGGTCAGTGATGTATAGACGAGGACAGGCAACACAGTGTATCAAAAGGTCAGTTTTGTATAGACGAGGACACAGTGTATCTATAGGTCAGTGATGTATAGACGAGGACAGACAACACAGTGTATCTATAGGTCAGTGATGTATGGACGAGGACAGGCAACACAGTGTATCTATAGGTCAGTGATGTATGGACGAGGACTTGCAACACAGTGTATCTACAGGTCAGTGATGTATGGACGAGGACTTGCAACACAGTGTATCTATAGGTCAGTGATGTATGGACGAGGACAGACAACACAGTGTATCTACAGGTCAGTGATGTATAGACGAGGACAGGCAACACAGTGTATCTACAGGTCAGTGATGTATAGACGAGGACAGGCAACACAGTGTATCTATAGGTCAGTGATGTATAGACGAGGACAGGCAACACAGTGTATCTACAGGTCAGTGATGTATAGACGAGGACAGACAACATAGTGTATCTACAGGTCAGTGATGTATAGACGAGGACAGGCAACACAGTGTATCTATAGGTCAGTGATGTATAGACGAGGACTTGCAACACAGTGTATCTATAGGTCAGTGATGTATAGACGAGGACAGGCAACACAGTGTATCTACAGGTCAGTGATGTATAGATGAGGACAGACAACACAGTGTATCTACAGGTCAGTGATGTATAGACGAGGACAGGCAACACAGTGTATCTATAGGTCAGTGATGTATAGACGAGGACAGACAACACAGTGTATCTATAGGTCAGTGATGTATAGACGAGGACAGGCAACACAGTGTATCTACAGGTCAGTGATGTATAGACGAGGACAGACAACACAGTGTATCTATAGGTCAGTGATGTATAGACGAGGACAGGCAACACAGTGTATCTATAGGTCAGTGATGTATAGACGAGGACAGACAACACAGTGTATCTATAGGTCAGTGATGTATAGACGAGGACAGACAACACAGTGTATCTATAGGTCAGTGATGTATAGACGAGGACAGACAACACAGTGTATCTATAGGTCAGTGATGTATAGACGAGGACAGACAACACAGTGTATCTATAGGTCAGTGATGTATAGACGAGGACAGGCAACACAGTGTATCTACAGGTCAGTGATGTATAGACGAGGACAGACAACACAGTGTATCTATAGGTCAGTGATGTATAGACGAGGACAGACAACACAGTGTATCTATAGGTCAGTGATGTATAGACGAGGACAGGCAACACAGTGTATCTATAGGTCAGTGATGTATAGACGAGGACAGGCAACACAGTGTATCTACAGGTCAGTGATGTATAGACGAGGACAGACAACACAGTTTATCTATAGGTCAGTGATGTATAGACGAGGACAGACAACACAGTGTATTTATAGGTCAGTGATGTATAGACGAGGACAGACAACACAGTGTATCTATAGGTCAGTGATGTATAGACGAGGACAGGCAACACAGTGTATCTACAGGTCAGTGATGTATAGACGAGGACGGGCAACACAGTGTATCTATAGGTCAGTGATGTATAGACGAGGACAAGCAACACAGTGTATCTATAGGTCAGTGATGTATAGACGAGTACAGACAACACAGTGTATCTATAGGTCAGTGATGTATGGACGAGGACAGGCAACACAGTGTATCTATAGGTCAGTGATGTATAGACGAGGACAGACAACACAGTGTATCTACAGGTCAGTGATGTATAGACGAGGACAGGCAACACAGTGTATCTATAGGTCAGTGATGTATAGACGAGGACAGGCAACACAGTGTATCTATAGGTCAGTGATGTATAGACGAGGACAGACAACACAGTGTATCTATAGGTCAGTGATGTATAGACGAGGACAGACAACACAGTGTATCTATAGGTCAGTGATGTATAGACGAGGACAGGCAACACAGTGTATCTACAGGTCAGTGATGTATAGACGAGGACAGGCAACACAGCGTATCTATAGGGCAGTGATGTATAGACGAGGACAGGCAACACAGTGTATCTACAGGTCAGTGATGTATAGACGAGGACAGGCAACACAGTGTATCTATAGGTCAGTGATGTATAGACGAGGACAGGCAACACAGTGTATCTACAGGTCAGTGATGTATAGACGAGGACAGGTAACACAGTGTATCTATAGGTCAGTGATCTATAGACGAGGACACAGTGTATCTATAGGTCAGTGATGTATAGACGAGGACAGACAACACAGTGTATCTATAGGTCAGTGATGTATGGACGAGGACAGGCAACACAGTGTATCTATAGGTCAGTGATGTATGGACGAGGACTTGCAACACAGTGTATCTACAGGTCAGTGATGTATGGACGAGGACTTGCAACACAGTGTATCTATAGGTCAGTGATGTATGGATGAGGACAGACAACACAGTGTATCTACAGGTCAGTGATGTATAGACGAGGACAGGCAACACAGTGTATCTACAGGTCAGTGATGTATAGACGAGGACAGGCAACACAGTGTATCTAGAGGTCAGTGATGTATAGACGAGGACAGACAACATAGTGTATCTACAGGTCAGTGATGTATAGACGAGGACAGGCAACACAGTGTATCTACAGGTCAGTGATGTATAGACGAGGACAGGCAACACAGTGTATCTATAGGTCAGTGATGTATAGACGAGGACAGGCAACACAGTGTATCTACAGGTCAGTGATGTATAGACGAGGACAGGCAACACAGTGTATCTATAGGTCAGTGATGTATAGACGAGGACAGACAACACAGTGTATCTATAGGTCAGTGATGTATAGACGAGGACAGGCAACACAGTGTATCTATAGGTCAGTGATGTATGGACGAGGACAGACAACACAGTGTATCTACAGGTCAGTGATGTATAGACGAGGACAGACAACACAGTGTATCTATAGGTCAGTGATGTATAGACGAGGACAGACAACACAGTGTATCTATAGGTCAGTGATGTATAGACGAGGACAGACATCACAGTGTATCTACAGGTCAGTGATGTATAGACGAGGACAGACAACACAGTGTATCTACAGGTCAGTGATGTATAGACGAGGACAGACAACGCAGTGTATCTACAGGTCAGTGATGTATAGACGAGGACAGGCAACACAGTGTATCAAAAGGTCAGTGATGTATAGACGAGGACAGGCAACACAGTGTATCTATAGGTCAGTGATGTATAGACGAGGACACAGTGTATCTATAGGTCAGTGATGTATAGACGAGGACAGACAACACAGTGTATCTATAGGTCAGTGATGTATGGACGAGGACAGGCAACACAGTGTATCTATAGGTCAGTGATGTATGGACGAGGACTTGCAACACAGTGTATCTACAGGTCAGTGATGTATGGACGAGGACTTGCAACACAGTGTATCTATAGGTCAGTGATGTATGGACGAGGACAGACAACACAGTGTATCTACAGGTCAGTGATGTATAGACGAGGACAGGCAACACAGTGTATCTACAGGTCAGTGATGTATAGACGAGGACAGGCAACACAGTGTATCTATAGGTCAGTGATGTATAGACGAGGACAGACAACATAGTGTATCTACAGGTCAGTGATGTATAGACGAGGACAGGCAACACAGTGTATCTACAGGTCAGTGATGTATAGACGAGGACAGACAACACAGTGTATCTACAGGTCAGTGATGTATAGACGAGGACAGACAACACAGTGTATCTACAGGTCAGTGATGTATAGACGAGGACAGACAACACAGTGTATCTATAGGTCAGTGATGTATAGACGAGGACTTGCAACACAGTGTATCTACAGGTCAGTGATGTATGGACGAGGACTTGCAACACAGTGTATCTATAGGTCAGTGATATATGGACGAGGACAGACAACACAGTGTATCTACAGGTCAGTGATGTATAGACGAGGACAGGCAACACAGTGTATCTACAGGTCAGTGATGTATAGACGAGGACAGACAACACAGTGTATCTACAGGTCAGTGATGTATAGACGAGGACAGACAACACAGTGTATCTATAGGTCAGTGATGTATAGACGAGGACAGACAACACAGTGTATCTATAGGTCAGTGATGTATAGACGAGGACAGGCAACACAGTGTATCTATAGGTCAGTGATGTATAGACGAGGACACAGTGTATCTATAGGTCAGTGATGTATAGACGAGGACAGGCGACACAGTGAACATAAATCCCTGTCTTTCTTGTTCTGTCTGAAAGTAGATAGACGTGATGACATCAATGCAGACTTCTAGCTCTTTCTTATTAGAGGGTTACTGTGGTGCTTTCTTGATTTGACAATTTCCTTCGTTTAAAATCAGGTGTTTCAATCACGCTCTTGATTGCCGTCAATTCTTCCTCGTACTCCCCCTCCTCACACCACTGTGCTTAGGTCCCAATTGGCACCCTCTTCCCTATTTAGTTCACTGCTCTTACATGGCCCTGGTCAAATATACTGCACTAAATAGGGACTGGAGAGTCTTTTCTGTCGCAGGCACTGTCTCTGTGTTATGGAGGATAAACAGAGATCCACAGTGGCTTGATGGGTTTTCGTTTTTTAATAGATACATTGCCTTTATCGTGTATTGTTAATTTCAATTTAAGATTCTAGAGACTAATATTGAGATAAACTAAAGTGACAGAATGATAAATATGGCATGCACTCTGGTTTTCTTTCTCCGGAGGTGGAAAAGTAAAGATACCTACTCAGAAAATGACTCAGTCAAATTCAAAGTCACCTTGTGAAATATCACTATTGTAAAATTCTCAAAGTATCTAGTTTTAAATATATTTAAGTATCAAATGTAAATGTAAATTATATAATATACTTAACCAGAGGGCACCATTTAGATTTTTTTACATGTATTTACAGATATCGAGGGGAACTCCAACAATCAGACATCATTTACAAACGTAGCATTTGTGTTTAGTGAGTCCTCCAGATCAGAGGCAGTAGGGATGACCAGGGATGTTCTCTGTTTAGTGAGTCCTCCAGATCAGAGGCAGTAGGGATGACCAGGGATGTTCTCTGTTTAGTGAGTCCTCCAGATCAGAGGCAGTAGGGATGACCAGGGATGTTCTCTGTTTAGTGAGTCCTCCAGATCAGAGGCAGTAGGGATGACCAGGGATGTTCTCTGTTTAGTGAGTCCTCCAGATCAGAGGCAGTAGGGATGACCAGGGATGTTCTCTGTTTAGTGAGTCCTCCAGATCAGAGGCAGTAGGGATGACCAGGGATGTTCTCTGTTTAGTGAGTCCTCCAGATCAGAGGCAGTAGGGATGACCAGGGATGTTCTCTGTTTAGTGAGTCCTCCAGATCAGAGGCAGTAGGGATGACCAGGGATGTTCTCTGTTTAGTGAGTCCTCCAGATCAGAGGCAGTAGGGATGACCAGGGATGTTCTCTGTTTAGTGAGTCCTCCAGATCAGAGGCAGTAGGGAGGACCAGGGATGTTCTCTGTTTAGTGAGTCCTCCAGATCAGAGGCAGTATGGATGACCAGGGATTTTCTCTGTTTAGTGAGTCCTCCAGATCAGAGGCAGTAGGGATGACCAGGGATGTTCTCTGTTTAGTGAGTCCTCCAGATCAGAGGCAGTAGAAATGACCAGGGATGTTCTCTGTTTAGTGAGTCCTCCAGATCAGAGGCAGTAGAAATGACCAGGGATGTTCTCTGTTTAGTGAGTCCTCCAGATCAGAGGCAGTAGAAATGACCAGGGATGTTCTCTGTTTAGTGAGTCCTCCAGATCAGAGGCAGGAGGGATGACCAGGGATGTTCTCTTTATAGAGTTAGTGTGTGATTTGGACCATTTTCCTGTCCTACTAAAGCATTCAAAATGTAATAAGTACTTTTGGGTGTCAGGGAAATTAAGTAGTACTTTTGGGTGTCAGGGAAATTAAGTAGTACTTTTGGGTGTCAGGGAAATTAAGTAGTACTTTACATCAGTTAGTATCTAATGAGCATCTTCCGTCTTTATCCTCTATATAATATTAAATGTTCCTCTGTAATATTTATATTTAGGTGTCCTCCTCCTCTGACGGCAGTTAGCCCTGCGTGACTCTGTTCTGAGGGAGGTTGACAGCATTATTTATTATAATTAAGGACAGCAAAAAGCTATTAAAAGAGATATGGGATGGGAGCCCTTACTTAGCCTCTGTTCTGTCTCGCCACAGTGACTCAGGTAATTTCCCTTTGCCTCAGAGAAGCGTCTCTGCCAGCTGCTACCCACACACAGGAAGAGAGGGGGAACACAACACAATAGAGGGAGAGAGAGAAGTGAACAGAGAAGAAGACAGAGAGGGATCGTGCAGCAACTAGAATAACAAGAAACAATTCAAGTACAAGAACAGAGAGAAGAGATTACAGAGTAAAGTAGTACACACACATCAGACCGAATACCTCACACCACAATCCTCACACCACAATCCTCACACCTCACACCACAATCCTCACACCTCACACCACAATCCTCACACCTCACACCACAATCATCACACCTCACACCACAATCCTCACACCACAATCCTCACACCTCACACCACAATCATCACACCTCACACCACAATCCTCACACCTCACACCACAATCCTCACACCTCACACATCACACCTCACACCACAATCCTCACACCTCACACCTCACACCTCACACCTCACACCTCACACCTCACACCTCACAACTCACAACTCACACCACAAACCTCACACCTCACACCACAATCCTCACACCTCACACCACAATCCTCACACCTCACACCACAATCATCACACCTCACACCACAATCCTCACACCTCACACCACAATCCTCACACCTCACACATCAGACCTCACACCACAATCCTCACACCTCACACCTCACACCTCACACCTCACACCTCACAACTCACAACTCACACCACAAACCTCACACCTCACACCACAATCCTCACACCTCACACCACAATCCTCACACCTCACACCACAATCCTCACACCTCACACCACAATCCTCACACCTCACACCACAATCCTCACACCTCACATCACAATCCTCACACATCACACCACAATCCTCACATCTCACACCACAAACATCACACCTCACACCACAAACATCACACCTCACACCACAATCCTCACACCTCACACCACAATCCTCACACCTCACACCACAATCCTCACACCTCACACCACAATCCTCACACCTCACACCACAATCCTCACACCTCACACCACAATCCTCACACCACACACCACAATCCTCACACCTCACACCACAAGCCTCACACCTCACACCTCACACCACAATCCTCACACCTCACACCGCAATCCTCACACCGCACACCACAATCCTCACACCTCACACCACAATCCTCACACCTCACACCACAATCCTCACACCTCACACCACAAACATCACACCTCACACCACAATCCTCACACCTCACACCACAATCCTCACACCTCACACCACAATCCTCACACCTCACACCACAATCCTCACACCTCACACCACAATCCTCACACCTCACACCACAATCCTCACACCTCACACCACAATCCTCACACCTCACACCACAATCCTCACACCTCACACCACAATCCTCACACCTCACACCACAATCCTCACACCTCACACCACAATCCTCACTCCTCACACCACAATCCTCACACCTCACACCACAATCCTCACACCTCACACCACAATCCTCACACCTCACACCTCACACCACAAACATCAGACCTCACACCTCACACCTCACTCCTCACACCACAATCGTCACACCTCACTCCACAATCCTCACACCTCACACCTCACACCTCACACCACAAACATCAGACCTCACACATCACACCTCACTCCTCACTTCTCCTACCTCATACCTCACACCACAATCCTCACACCTCACACCACAATCCGCACACCTCACACCACAATCCTCACACCACAAATCTCACACCTCACACCTCACACCACAAACATCACACCTCACACCACAAACCTCACTCCTCACACCACAAATCTCACACCACAAACCTCACACCTCACACCACAAACCTAACCATAGGGCTCTGGTCAAAAGTAGTCAAATCAAATCAAGTTTATTTTATATAGCCCTTCGTACATCAGCTAATATCTCGAAGTGCTGTACAGAAACCCAGCCTAAAACCCCAAACAGCAAGCAATGCAGGTGTAGAAGGTAAAAGGGTGGCATTTGAGACGCATGCCTAGGTGTTTGGTTGCCAGGCTAGGAGAGGGTTGTCGTTATGCTAAAGTCCATTATCCATGTTTCCTCCAGAAGCTCATGGGAGTGTGTGTACAGGGACTTGCTATTGCCTCTCCTCCCAATCTGGGAATATCACCTAGACAACCAGGGCTCCGGAGCATAACGTCTGGGGTCTAGATGCACACAGAGGTCCTTAATCAAATCACATGACAGGATGAGGATGCTGTTGTGATACTTCAGGGGGCCCCACGTACTCCACAAATCATGTAATTGATGAGATATTCAAAAAGGTTGAATATTACCATTACAGATCCAGATCTAGCTACCCTACATTACATGTGCCAGAGAACCAGATTTAGCTTCCCTACATCACATGTGCCAGAGATCCAGATCGAGCTACCCTACATTACATGTGCCAGAGTTCGAGATCTAGCTACTCTACATCACATGTGCCAGAGTCCCAGATTTAGCTACCCTACGTTACATGTGCCCGAATTCCAGATCATATGTGTTTGTCTTCTATGTTCGCTGCACTGAACCCAGGCCCAATACCAGATACCACACTGGACCCAGGTCCAATACCAGATACCACACTGAACCCAGGTCCAATACCAGATACCTTACTGAACCCAGGTCCAATACCAGATACCACACTGAACCCAGGTCCAATACCAGATACCACACTGAACCCAGGTCCAATACCAGATACCTTACTGAACCCAGGTCCAATACCAGATACCACACTGGACCCAGGTCCAATACCAGATACCTTACTGAACGCAGGTCCAATACCAGATACCACACTGAACCCAGGTCCGATACCAGATACCTTACTGAACCCAGGTCCGATACCAGATACCACACTGAACCCAGGTCCAATACCAGATACCACACTGAACCCAGGTCCAATACCAGATACCACACTGAACCCAGGTCCAATACCACACTGAACCCAGGTCCAATACCCGATACCACACTGAACCCAGGTCCAATACCAGATACCACACTGAACCCAGGTCCAATACCAGTTACCACACTGGACCCAGGTCCAATACCAGATACCTTACTGAACCCAGGTCTAATACCAGATACCACACTGGACCCAGGTCCAATACCAGATACCACACTGAACCCAGGTCCAATACCAGATACCACACTGAACCCAGGTCCAATACCAAATACCACACTGAACCCAGGTCCAATATCAGATACCACACTGAACCCAGGTCCAATACCAGTTACCACACTGGACCCAGGTCCAATACCAGATACCACACTGAACCCAGGTCCAATACCAGATACCACACTGGACACAGGTCCAATACCAGATACCACACTGAACCCAGGTCCAATACCAGATACCACACTGAACCCAGGTCCAATACCAGCTACCACACTGGACCCAGGTCCAATACCAGATACCACACTGGACCCAGGTCCAATACCAGATACCACACTGAACCCAGGTCCAATACCAGATACCACACTGAACCCAGGTCCGATACCAGATACCACACTGAACCCAGGTCCAATACCAGATACCACACTGAACCCAGGTCCAATACCAGATACCATACTGAACCCAGGTCCGATACCAGATACCACACTGAACCCAGGTCCAATACCAGATACCTTACTGAACCCAGGTCCAATACCAGATACCTTGCTGGACCCAGGCCCAATACCAGATACCTTACTGGACCCAGGTCCAATACCAGATACCACACTGAACCCAGGTCCAATACCAGATACCACACTGGACCCAGGTCCTATTCCAGATACCACACTGTACCCAGGTCCAATACCAGATACCACACTGGACCCAGGTCCAATACCAGATACCACACTGAACCCAGGTCCAATACCAGATACCACACTGAACCCAGGTCCAATACCAGATACCACACTGAACCCAGGTCCAATACCAGATACCTTACTGAACCCAGGTCCAATACCAGATACCTTACTGAACCCAGGTCCAATACCAGATACCACACTGGACCCAGGTCCAATACCAGATACCACACTAAACCCAGGTCCAATACCAGATACCACACTGAACCCAGGTCCAATACCAGATACCACACTGAACCCAGGTCCAATACCAGATACCACACTGAACCCAGGTCCAATACCAGATACCTTACTGGACCCAGGTCCGATACCAGATACCACACTGAACCCAGGTCCGATACCAGATACCACACTGAACCCAGGTCCAATACCAGATACCACACTGAACCCAGGTCCAATACCAGATACCACACTGGACCCAGGTCCAATATCAGATACCACACTGAACCCAGGTCCAATACCAGATACCACACTGGACCCAGGTCCAATACCAGATACCACACTGAACCCAGGTCCAATACCAGATACCACACTGAACCCAGGTCCAATACCAGATACCAAGGAGTCCAAGAAACCACACCCCACCCAGTCCGATGCCTCCAATACTTTTCAGGAATGCTTTCCAAGACAAATAATGTCTACAATCACGAACCAGAAGCGCTCCTCTTTCCCAATGCTTTCTGTCTCTTTTTCTCTTTCTGCTAATCTGTATCTCTGTTTCTTCTGTTCTTCTCTGTTTCTCTTTCACTCTGCTGCCAAAGTAACTGCTGTCTGTTTCTGTCCCCTTCCGCTCCTCGTCCTCCCAGCATCGCTGTGGCTGTGGTGGCTGGTCCTGTTGTGACACAGCCTCCTCCTAGCGATTCAGTTGCACCTCCGCCAGAGCCCGATACTGTTGTGACACAGGCCACCGAGAAGCCTGAATCCCCCACAAGGAAAGTAATGGCACCCGTCCCCAGTCTACCCTCCACTGGCACCACCCCACCCCGCTCTCCCCCACTAGGTCCCTGTATCTTGTTGCCTGCATGCAATGGTGGCCTGAAATTAATATTCTTGAGCACACGATTGTAAATATTGATAAGTATAATACAAAATGAATGCCATATCATCACCTTCAGGGCAAATAGAACCTCACAGTGGGGACGTTATCACAAGAACACACTGTTAGAATTAACAGAAAGTTTCTGATTGCGCTTTTATATCTGATACAAATAAAAACAATACTTTTTTTTCCTACCCCTTCAAGTTGATGAAACACAATCAGATTAGATGTCCTGAATACCTTCATCTAAAATGATAAGACTAAAGAAGATAAAACATTTAATTCAAATATCTTTAAGATAAGACTTTCTCAAGTTTATGGATCGTAAATGTTCAGAACCAAACACATTCTAGGCCTGATCATTGTCTTGGGGGGGAAAAAACTTGAAAATGTAATATATTAGAATATTAGAGAATAAAAAGCTATATTTTTTTAATAATTATGATAAACGTCTTCGTGATACATGTGTTACTACTCTGTTAGGGTTGTCAGTCATAATAAACCATTTTAACAGTGCTCTATCTGACTGGCTATCCTTCTCTACCTCTGCATCTCTCTTTCCTCTCCTCATGTCTGGCTGTTTGCATGGATGTCTGACGAATACTGTTCTCTACTGTTCTGTACAGCGTGCATGGCAACGTTCTGTCCTGTTTCTTTGTCGTCATGGTGATAGGCATGAGATTCTAAATGGAATGATACGTGTGTGTTGATCAATATCTTGTATTTCTTTCAAGTCTGTTGTCAAGCTTGTCATGAAAAATATCATTGTCTCACCACAAAAGTAAATGGATAAATTCCATTTTTAAATGTTGAACTGTGTAAATGTTGATGATAACGGATTTCTTTGCTGAAGTGAAAACAAGTGAATGCGTAGGGGAGGAATGGGTATTGTATGGCAAAGTGGAATGATCGTGAAGAGATTCATAGTCATAAATAAATGACTGTGCTTATCAATGAATGTCAGAGAGGGTTTAAATGGGTAGTACAGTATTTCGCTGGGTTTAAAGGTGGAGTCCAGTATTTAGATGGGTTTAACCCTTGTGTGGTGTTCGGGTCTGTTGGACCCACTTTCAATGTTTACTAAAAGACAAATGATACAATTAATAATTTTTTCAACCTGAGACTCATTTGCCTCGGCTAATTTTCTGTGAAGAACACGCAAAAGAACACATTTTCATTGCGTACACACTGTGCACCCCCTACACATTTATATCACATATGCGGTGTTCTGGTCCATTGGACCCGAAGGTAATAAACGTGTGGGAAAGTGTGTGCTGTTTCAACATAGCACCAAGAACCTGTCTGTCTCCCTGCTTGTCTGTCTGTCTCCCTGCTTGTCTGTCTGTCTCCCGCTTTTCTCGCATTATTTACCCTTTGTAGTGTGTGAAACTACACAATGTCGTGCGGGAACCTGCACAATGTTATTACAATACATTATTTTCAATACATTGTGAAAAAATCTGTATTTTTCCACACACTTCCCCAACCAGGTACAAATTGGGGGAGGGACACAACAAATAAATAGATTTATCAGTGTGGCAAAAATCATCTCTGCTCAGAGGGCCTTAGAAATCCTGTTTGCAGAGAGAGGAGCTCGTGTAGAAGGAGTGTTCTTCAACTTCGGAAGATGAAGACATTTCTGAATATGAGGATCATGTCTCTGTCAATTCGGAGTCTGACAGTGAGTTGGAAGAAGAGGATGAGATTGACCCTCAGCAAGCCCCAGGACCAGCCCGTCAGCAGCCAGGACCAGCCAATCAACAACCAGCTAATCAGCAGCCTGCAGGAGGAGAAAATATGGATGGCAAAACATTGTGGAATTGAATGGAATTGAATCTTCTTGCCAAAGGAATGAGCCACCCTGCAAGGCTGCCAATGTAATAAGGATGCAACCAGGGCTGACGCGGATGACGGTTACTCATGAGCAGGACACAAAGTCTTTAGAACTGTTCATCCCAGACACCATCCAGAAAATCATTCTGGACTGAACTCATTTGGAGGGAAGGCGTGCTTTTGGAGAGAAATGGAAAGAGATGGACCAAACTCATTTACATGCATACTTTGGAGTTCCTATTCTTGCTGGTGTTTTCAGATCCAATGGGGAATCCACAGAATCCCTCTGGAATGCAGAAACTGGCAGAGAACTTTTCTGTGCAACAATGTCTCTGGAAAACGTCCAGGATTATCCGCTTCGATAACCGAGACACCAGACCAGCTCGGCGGCAGAGAGACAAGCTAGCTGCAATCAGTTCAGTTTGAGACGAGTGGGTGCACCGCCTTCCCCTGTTTTACAACCCTGGGCCCAACGTTACTGTTGATGAGCAGTTTATGCCATTTATGGGCCGCTGCCCCTTCAGGCAGTACATACCGTCTAAACCCGCAAAATATGGAATCAAGATCTGGGCTGCCTGTGATGCTGCTTCATCATACGAAAAAAGAAGCCAGAGCTCACACCTCAGCTGTTGAATACATAGAACAGGCCTATCAATACCTCTAAGTTTGTGCTCACGGCCAACACGTCCCTAGTGTCCTAGGTACCAAAGAAAGGGAACAATGTGGTACTCTTGAGTACGCTGCATAGGGATTGGAGAATCTGTGGCCTGGAACATCAACAACCAGAAATCATAATGGATTACAATGCCACAAATGTAGGGGTGGACAATTTAGACAAGCTGGTGACTGGCTACAGCTGCAAAAGAAGAACCCTACGCTGGCCACTTGTGATATTCTTCAACATCTTGGACATCTCGGCGTTTGTCATCTGTTTTGGACCCAGCGTTGGACCCAGATGGGAACAGAGGGACGCTCTGATTGGTGAGACCTCAAATCCAGAGGAGGTAACATATCCCAAGGACCCCAGCTTCTGCACCCATGGTGAGGAAGATTCGGGAGGAGGATGCTGCTGCCCCATCCACCCGACCCACAGAACCAACAACTCCAATATAGGAAGTAAGTGTGAGTGATGTTGTTGCATGTGTGTGTCTGACTCTCCTACCTTGGCCTGCTGTAACTATTTATTTGTATTTTATTTTATTTCACCTTTATTTAACCAGGTAGGCCAGTTGAGAACAAGTTCTCATTTACAACTGCGACCTGGCCAAGATAAAGCAAAGCAGTGCGAGAAAAACAACAACACAGAGTTACACATAGAATAAACAAATGTACAGTCAATAACACAATAGAAAATCTGTATACAGTGTGTGCAAATGGAGTAAGGAGGTAAGGCAATAAATAGGCCATAGTGGCCAAAGTAATTACAAATGAGCAATTAACACTGGAGTGAATAGATGTGCAGATGATGATGTGCCAGTAATGTGCAACTATATATGTGAGTGAGATGTTAGTAATATCCCTGAACTAAGTGTTTTCATCATTCTAGATTGCAGCCGGTAGCAACAAGAAGAAGCACTGCGATGTGTGTGGACCCGAGAAGGACATGAAGACACAGTACACATGCATCAAGTGGAATAAATACATTGGCAACACGCACACAGTTAAACTCTGTCCCTCATGTGGTGTGTAGACTGGCCTTCATTTGTGTTCATTGGGGCACCTATATAATTTCCATAAAATACTGTATGTAAAATGTATCCTTCCAATTTGTTCAGTTCAAAGCAATAAACATGAATAGTGATGAAAACTTTGTTTCATTCATATTTGTTCAAGATAAACAAGATTTCTTCCACCCATGTCTTCATTATAATTGACAGTTTTGATATTTTTTTTTTAAGAATAGCTCTTTTATTGCTAAATGTGATCTAGCAGGTCTATGGCAAATATTAAGCATGTGTAACAGTATAACTTTAGTACCGTCCCCTCGCCCCGACACGGGCGCGAACCAGGGACCCTCTGCACACATCAACAACTGACACCCACGAAGCGTCGTTACCCATCGCTCCACAAAAGCCGCGGCCCTTGCAGAGCAAGGGGAAACCCTACTTAAGTCTCAGAGCAAGTGACGTAACTGATTGAAATGCTAGTAGCGCGTACCCGCTAACTAGCTAGCCATTTCACATCCGTTACACATGCTGTCTATTTTACTTGTAATACATTAAGTCAACATCTAGGTATTAAGTATTTTTATGTAAATTGTTATGGCTGTATTGTTTTAAAAACCCAATAATGTTTTGGGTCCATCAGACCCGCGAAAATTTGGTGAAAAACAAAAACATGAACACCACACAAGGGTTAAAGGGGTAGTCCGGTATTTAGCTTGGTTTAAAGGGGTAGTCCGGTATTTAGCTTGGTTTAAAGGGGTAGTCCGGTATTTAGCTTGGTTTAAAGGGGTAGTCCGGTATTTGGCTTGGGTTAAAGGGGTAGTCCGGTATTTAGCTTGGTTTAAAGGGGTAGTCCGGTATTTGGCTTGGGTTAAAGGGGTAGTCCGGTATTTAGCTTGGTTTAAAGGGGTAGTCCAGTTAAAGGGGTAGTACAGTTTTTGTCCGAGTTTAAAAGGGGTAGTCCAGTATTTAGCTGAGTTTAAAGGGGGAGTACAGTATTTAGCTGAGTTTAGAGGGGTAGTCCAGTATTTAGCTGAGTTTAAAGGGGGAGTACAGTATTTAGCTGAGTTTAAAGGGGGAGTCCAGTATTTAGCTGAGTTTAAAGGGGTAGTCCAGTATTTAGCTGAGTTTAAAGGGGGAGTACAGTATTTAGCTGAGTTTAAAGGGGGAGTCCAGTATTTAGCTGAGTTTAAAGGGGGAGTCCAGTTAAAGGGGTAGTACAGTTTTTGTCCGAGTTTAAAAGGGGTAGTCCAGTATTTAGCTGAGTTTAAAGGGGGAGTACAGTATTTAGCTGAGTTTAGAGGGGTAGTCCAGTATTTAGCTGAGTTTAAAGGGGGAGTACAGTATTTAGCTGAGTTTAAAGGGGGAGTCCAGTATTTAGCTGAGTTTAAAGGGGTAGTCCAGTATTTAGCTGAGTTTAAAGGGGGAGTACAGTATTTAGCTGAGTTTAAAGGGGGAGTCCAGTATTTAGCTGAGTTTAAAGGGGGAGTCCAGTATTTAGCTGAGTTTAAAGGGGGAGTCCAGTATTTAGCCGAATTGTTCCAATCTCATTGTTGCTAACCATGTTAATGAGAGCTGAGCGCTGGATAACATGTACAGTATGTGTGCTCTCTTTGCATGACTATATACAGGGAGTAGCAACATCTGTTTTTTTTAAATCAATGCAGGCAGTCTAGTTATCCATTTGATCAGTTATTTAGCATGTTTAGCAGTCTTATGGGGGAGGAGGCTGTTCAGGGTCTTGTTTAGCATGTTTAGCAGTCTTATGGGGGAGGAGGCTGTTCAGGGTCTTGTTTAGCATGTTTAGCAGTCTTATGGGGGAGGAGGCTGTTCAGGGTCTTATTTAGCATGTTTAGCAGTCTTATGGGGGAGGAGGCTGTTCAGGGTCTTGTTTAGCATGTTTAGCAGTCTTATGGGGGAGGAGGCTGTTCAGGGTCTTATTTAGCATGTTTAGCAGTCTTATGGGGGAGGAGGCTGTTCAGGGTCTTGTTTAGCGTGTTTAGCAGTCTTATGGGGGAGGAGGCTGTTCAGGGTCTTGTTTAGCATGTTTAGCAGTCTTATGGGGGAGGAGGCTGTTCAGGGTCTTGTTTAGCTTGTTTAGCAGTCTTATGGGGGAGGAGGCCGTTCAGGGTCTTGTTTAGCATGTTTAGCAGTCTTATGGGGGAGGAGGCTGTTCAGGGTCTTGTTTAGCATGTTTAGCAGTCTTATGGGGGAGGAGGCTGTTCAGGGTCTTGTTTAGCATGTTTAGCAGTCTTATGGGGGAGGAGGCTGTTCAGGGTCTTGTTTAGCTTGTTTAGCAGTCTTATGGGGGAGGAGGCTATTCAGGGTCTTGTTGGTTTCAGACATTGTGTGGTAGCAGAGGGAACAGTCAATGGCTTGGATGGCTGGAGTCTTTTGAATTTTTTTTGAGCCTTCTGGTATAGATGTCCTGGATGACAGGTAGCTCTGCCCCAGTACTGTATTCACTACCCTCTGAAGCGGCAGCCCTAGCCTTTAGCTCAGTGCGGATATTGCCTGTAATCCATGGCTTCCGGTTGGGGTATGTACTTACGTACACTGTAGGGACAACTCCTCAATGTTATCGGATGAATCCCCGGAACATATTCCAGTCTTTGATAGCGAAACAGTCCGGTACCTTAGTATCCGCTTCATTGGACTACTTCCGTATTGAGCACATTACTGGAATTTCCTGTTTGAGTTTTTGCTTGTAAGCAGGAGGGTAGAGTTATGGTCTGATTTGCCAAAGGGAGGGTGAGGGAGGACCTTGTATGCATTTCTGTGTGTTTTAGTAAAGCTGATCTAGAGTTTTGTCGCATCTAGTTGCACAGGTGACATGCCGGATTTCAGTTTCCCTGCATTAAATCAATGGCCTCTGGGAGAGCATTTCATGTTTGCTTATGGCCCTATACAATTTGTTGAGTGTGATCTTAGTGCCAGCATCAGTAGGTGGTGCTAAATAGACAGCTAAGAAAAATATTGATGAAATAGTTTGGTCTTAATACAGCCGTCGATGAGAATGAGGGGGTGCTCGGTCTTCCTAATACAGCTATTCCAACTCAGACAAGCAAAAACTCGAGACTTCCTTAATTTTAGAGTTTGTGCACCAGCTGTTAACACTCTTTTCTGAGTTTGCCGTCCGGTGATGCATAGAAAAAACAGCAAGATTTATATTATCCATGTCCCCTTTCAACCACAAATCTGAGGAAACATAGGATTTTACAGTTTTTCAGGTCCTGTTGATAGGATAGTCTCGAACTGAACTCATCCAGTTTGTTCTCCTGTGACTGCACGTTCGCCAATAGAACAGAGAGGAAATGGCGGTCTATTTGATCGCCGACTTAGTCTCATCTGAATGCCGCCTCACCTGCCTCTCTTTCGCCGCTGTTTCGTCTTTCGAGTCCCGGGGATTTAGGCAACAGCTGCTGACTCTTTGAAGCAGAAATCTTCATCCAAATTGAGGTGTTCTGACGTCCAGAAGCTGTTTTCGGTAATAGGAAATGATGGCGTAGACCACGTTTACATGCACACCAATATCCGGTTATTATTCAGGATACTCAAGTATTCTTGTTTTGAGTTGACGCATATAAATGTCATATCCTGTTTACAATAACCCAAAAAAAGCATGTTTCCTGTTTATGAGAAACCCGGATAAGATGCCTGGGATAGGCTGATCTTAGACGGTGTACTGTGGCGTGTAAACATCTTATTCAGTTTACTGTTGTTTCTCACGGTACTGAGCAGTTCAATCCACCACAATAATTCCATAATAATTTATTTAGCTGCTACTCCGTACCTGACTGTATAACCTACTGGCGTAGGCTCCTTTCACCCCTAGTTTAGACACATTTCTGCTTATAATTTTCAACAACATACTGGTACTTCCAAGATGGCGTAGCGGTGCGGACGTGTTTGTTGTTGTCCCGTGCAAATGTTATGTTTTTTTTCTTCGTCTTTTTAGGTATATATTGCAATATATTTCAATCTCTTTACCCATTTATAAATTAAATATACCTTCCGGTACCCCGCCTCACCCAATGTGATATGGATCTGCTATTTTTAGACCTTATAGTCAGAACCTACATCAGAAGCCATCAGAAGCTAACCAGCTAATTAGCTACTAGCTATTTAGTCATTGTCCCCCCTCAGCTCCCAGCTGTGCCCTGGACACCATATGTGAACGGATTGCCCCCCATCTATCTTCAGAGCTCGTGTTGCTAGGTTACCTAAACTGGGACATGCTTAACACCCCAACCGTCCTACAATCTAAGCTAGATGCCCTCAATATCAAGGAACCCACCACGTACAACCCTAAATCTGTAAACATTGGCAACCTCATAGATATTTTCCTGACCAACTTGCCCTCCAAATACACCTCTGCTGTTTTCAATCAGGATCTCAGCGATCACTGCCTCATTGCCTGCATCCGTAATGGGTCCGCGGTCAAACCACCACCACACATCACTGCCAAATACTCCCTTAAACACTTCTGCGAGCAGGCCTTTCTAATTGACCTGACCTGGGTATCCTGGAAGGATATTGACCTCATCCCGTCAGAAAAGTATGCCTGGTTGTTCTTTAAAAGTAATTTCCTCACATCTTAAATAAGAGTGCCCCTTTCAAAACATTTCGAACTAAGAACAGATATAGCCCCTGGTTCACTCCAGACCTGACTGGCCTTGACCAGCACGAAAAAACATCCTGTGGCATACTGCACTAGGAAGTCAGGAACCAATACAGACAGTCAGTTAGGAAAGCAAAGACTAGCTTTTTCAAACAGAAATTTGCATCCTGTAGCTCTAACTCCAAAAAGTTTTGGGACACTGTAAAGTCCATGCAGAATAAGAGCACCTCCTAGCAGCAGCCCACTGCACTGAGGCTAGGAAATACTGTCATCACCAATAAATCCACGATTATCGAGAATTTCAATAAGCATTTCTCTACGGCTGGCCATGCTTTACTCCTGGCTACCCCATCCATGGCCAACAGCTCCGCCCCCCCCGCAGCTACTTGCCCAAGCCTCCCCAGCTTCTCCTTCACCCAAATGCAGACAGCAGATGTTCTGAAAGACCTGCAAAACCTGGACCCATACAAATCAGCTGGGCTAGACAATCTGGACCCTCTCTTTCTAAAATTATCCGCCGCCATTGTTGCAACCCCTATTACTAGTCTGTTCAACCTCTTTCGTATCGCCCGAGATCCCTAAAGATTGGATAGCTGCCGCGGTCATCCCCCTCTTCAAAGGGGGTGACACTCTAGACCCAGCCTGTTACAGACCTATATCCATTCTCCCCTTCTAAACTCTTCGAAAGCCTTAGAAAACTTAGCAAACAGTTCACTGACCAATTCGAATCCCACCGTACATTCTCCGCTGTGCAATCTGGTTTCCGAGCAGGTCACGGGTGCACCTCAGCCACGCTCAAGGTACTAAACGATATCATAACCGGCATCGATAAAAGACAGTACTGTGCAGCCGTCTTCATCGACCTGGCCAAGGCTTTCGACTGTCAATCACCGTATTCTTATCGGCAGACTCAACAGCCTTGGTTTCTGAAATGACTGCCTTGCATGGTTCACCAACTACTTCTCAGTTAGAGTTCAGTGTGTCAA
This sequence comes from Salvelinus alpinus, assembly GCF_045679555.1. Classification (NCBI taxonomy): domain Eukaryota; kingdom Metazoa; phylum Chordata; class Actinopteri; order Salmoniformes; family Salmonidae; genus Salvelinus; species Salvelinus alpinus. The sequence goes on from NC_092107.1 coordinate 42,962,307, forward strand.
ATCGGGGGGCCTGTTCTCCGGACCTCTGGCAGTATCTATTTGGGTACCAGAGGGTTAAATTCTCAGGTCGGCTCTTTTCTCTGTATATACCAACAATGTCGCTCTTGCTGCAGGTGAT
>NC_092107.1:42967424-43121440 GCF_045679555.1 Salvelinus alpinus
ACGTTTTCTAGTCTTCTTGGGTATAACGCTTCAAGCTTGGCTCACCTGTATTTGGGGAGTTTCTCCCATTCTTCTCTGCAGATCCTCTCAAGCTCTGTCAGGTTGGATGGGGAGCATCGCAGTACAGCTATTTTCAGGTCTTTCCAGAGATGTTTGATCGGGTTCAAGTCCGGGCTCTGGATGGGCCGCTGAAGGACATTCAGAGACTTGTCCCGAAGCCTCTCCTCTCCATATATATAACTATATAACCATATATATAACTATATAACCATATCTATAACTATATAACCATGTTTATAACTATATAACCATATCTATAACTATATAACCATGTTTATAACTATATAACAATATATATAACTATATAACCATATATATAACTATATAACCATGTTTATAACTATATAACCATATCTATAACTATATAACCATATCTATAACTATATAACCATATATATAACTATATAACCATATATATAACTATATAACCATATCTATAACTATATAACCATATATATAACTATATAACCATGTATATAACTATATAACCATATATATAACCATATAACCATATATATAACTATATAACCATTTCTATAACTATATAACCATATATATAACTATATAACCATATATATAACTATATAACCATATCTATAACTATATAACCATATATATAACTATATAACCATATATATAACTATATAACCATATCTATAACTATATAACCATGTCTATAACTATATAACCATATATATAACTATATAACCATATCTATAACTATATAACCATATATATAACTATATAACCATGTCTATAACTATATAACCATGTCTATAACCATATAACCATGTCTATAACCATATAACCATGTCTATAACCATAGTGCCTTCGCAAAGTAACCAGACCCCTTGACTTATTCCAGATAAGATTTCATCAGCCATGTCTCAGAGAAACAGAAAAAACAAATCAAGATGAAAGTCATTCCATTAATGTTCTATTAGTTCACTCTTAGAAATAATGCTACGAATATTCACCTCCCAATATTCCTCGAGGCTTGGAACGAGGTTCCCAGAGCATTTTAATCTGATTAATGGTTTGAAGAAGTTTCATGGTACAAGGTTTTCTAATACCTGGGTTAAGAGTCTCTGACTCGAAGGTGGGTTTGTTTGGGACATGTATCAAGAGTTTGCATTAAAATGAGATTATCTGCAGATTGCTAATTCTCTAGAAAAGCCATGGTAGTGACAGAGGTTATGCTCACAGACACAGAATGGCTTTGTTTGCACCAGATAGTATAGGATACTCAAATAACGAGATAATTTCAATCTTTCATGTTCCACCATTCATCAATGACTTCGGTCTGGATGGCTAATTAAGTGGGTCTTTTCTCCACTTCTCCCAGAATGACTTCCTCCAGATCAGCCTTTTTGTCTGCAGGTGACCTAACTCCAGACTCTGATGGGGAGCTTGGTACCCTGGGCCACTTGTGTGTTTGTTGATTGCGGATTGTTTGACTGAAGGCCAGTATTGATGTTAGGCTGCCTTCTTTTGTATTCCCCACAGAGTTTCACTGCCTTCAGGGTCCCTTATTATCCTCAGAGGTTTCTATTGGGTTATGATTGTCTCTGGTCTCACTAGCAACCTTCCCAGCTTCATTTTTAGTATTTTTTCTCTTATTCTTCTTCTTTTTCTTGTTGTAGACTTTGGCTCAACATAACACCAATGTTTCATTCATAGAGTCATATATATGTTTATATAGTGAGTTATATATTTGGTTCTGTAGTCATATATATGGTTATATAGGGAGTTAAAGATTTGGTTCTGTAGTCAAATCTATGGTTATATAGGGAGTTAGCGATTTGGTTCTGTAGTCATATATATGGCTATATAGGGAGTTGTAGATGTGGTTATATAATCATATATGGTTATCTAGTAAATTATATGGTTGTATAGTTATATATATGGTTATTTAGTTAAATATATGGTGCAATAGTTATAGATATGGTTACATAGGCAGATAAAGCTATTGTTATACAAGCAGTAATACATATGATTATATAGGCAGTTATAGTTATGGTTAAATAGTTATAGATATGTTTATATGGGGTTGTTATAGATGTGTTTATATAGGGAGTTATTCATTTGGTTATATAGTTATATATATGGTTATATAGTTATATATATGGTTATATAGGGAATTATCGATTTGATTATTGAGTGAGTAATATGGTTATACAGGCAGTTATACAGTAGACATTGTTATACAGTTATAGACATGTTTATATAGCTATCGATATCATTACATAGTTATAGATAGACATGTTTATATAGTTATAGATATAGTTATTAGATATCATTACATAGTTATAGATATCGTTATAAAGTTATAGATACCGTTACATAGTTATAGACACCGTTATATAGTTATAGACACCGTTATATAGTTATAGACACCGTTATAGATAGAGTTATAGACACCGTTATATAGTAATAGACACCGTTATATAGTTATAGACACCGTTATATAGTTATAGACACCGTTATAGATAGAGTTATAGACACCGTTATAGATAGAGTTATAGACACCGTTATATAGTTATAGACACCGTTATAGATAGGGTTATAGACACCGTTATATAGTAATAGACACCGTTATATAGTTATAGACACCGTTATATAGTTATAGACACTGTTATATAGTTATAGACACCGTTATATAGTTATAGACACCGTTATATAGTTATAGACACCGTTATAGATAGAGTTATAGACACCGTTATATAGTTATAGACACCGTTATAGATAGAGTTATAGACACCGTTATATAGCTATAGACACCGTTATAGATAGAGTTATAGACACCGTTATATAGTTATAGACACCGTTATAGATAGAGTTATAGACACCGTTATATAGTTATAGACACCGTTATAGATAGAGTTATAGACACCGTTATATAGTTATAGACACCGTTATAGATAGAGTTATAGACACCGTTATATAGTTATAGACACCGTTATAGATAGAGTTATAGACACCGTTATATAGTTATAGACACCGTTATAGATAGAGTTATAGACACCGTTATATAGTTATAGACACCGTTATAGATAGAGTTATAGACAACGTTATATAGTTATAGACACCGTTATAGATAGAGTTATAGACACCGTTATAGATAGAGTTATAGACACCGTTATATAGTTATAGACACCGTTATAGATAGAGTTATAGACACCGTTATAGATAGAGTTATAGACACCGTTATATAGTTATAGACACCGTTATATAGTTATAGATATGGTTATATAGTTATAGACATGGTTATATAGTTATATATATGGTTATATAGTTGTGGATATGGTTATATAGTTATAGACACCGTTATATAGTTATAGACATGGTTATATAGTTATAGACACCGTTATATAGTTATAGACACCGTTATATAGTTATAGACACCGTTATTTAGTTATAGACACCGTTATATAGTTATAGACACCGTTATTTAGTTATAGACACCGTTATAGATAGAGTTATAGATAGAGTGTTATATAGTTATAAACATGGTTACATAGTTATAGATATGGTTATGTAGGGAGATATACAGTTGAAGTCAGAAGTTTACTTACACTTAGGTTGGAGTCATTAAAACTCGTTTTTCAACCACTCCACACATTTCTTGTTATCAAACTATAGTTTTGGCAAGTCAGTTAGGACATCTACTTTGTGCATGACACAAGTAATTTTTCCAACAATTGTTTACAGACAGATTATTTCACTTATATCACAATTCCAGTGGCTCAGAAGTTTACGTACACTAAGTTGACTGTGTATTTAAACAGCTTGGACAATACCAGACAATGATGTCATGGCTTTAGAAGCTTCTGATAGGCTGATTGACATCATTCGAGGCAATTGGAGGTGTACCTGGTTATATATGTATATAGTTATATATATATTGTTATATAGTTATATGGATATATATTTATGTATATAGTTATATAGTTATAAACATACGATTATATATATGGATATATATTTATATATTTGTTATATAGTTATAGATGTGGATATATGGTTATATAGTTACACATATGGATATATGTTTATATATATGGTTATATAGTTATATTTATATACAGTGGGGAGAACAAGTATTTGATACACTGCCGATTTTGCAGGTTTTCCTACTTACAAAGCATGTAGAGGTCTGTAATTTTTATCATAGATGCACTTCAACTGTGAGAGACAGAATCTAAAACAAAAATCCAGAAAATCACATTGTATGATTTTTAAGTAATTAATTTGCATTTTATTGCATGACATAAGTATTTGATACATCAGAAAAGCAGAACTTAATATTGGGTACAGAAACCTTTGTTTGCAATTACAGAGATCATACGTTTCCTGTAGTTCTTGACCAGGTTTGTACACACTGCAGCAGGGATTTTGGCCCACTCCTCCATACAGACGTTCTCCAGATCCTTCAGGTTTCGGGGCTGTCGCTGGGCAATACGGACTTTCAGCTCCCTCCAAAGATTTTCTATTGGGTTCAGGTCTGGAGACTGGGTAGGCCACTCCAGGACCTTGAGATGCTTCTTACGGAGCAACTCCTTAGTTGCCCTGGCTGTGTGTTTCGGGTCGTTGTCATGCTGGAAGACCCAGCCACGACCCATCTCAATGCTCTTACTGAGGGAAGGAGGTTGTTGGCCAAGATCTCGCGATACATGGCCCCATCCATCCTCCCCTCAATACAGTGCAGCCGCCCTGTGCCCTTTGCAGAAAAGCATCCCCAAAGAATGATGTTTCCACCTCCATGCCTCACGGTTGGGATGGTGTTCTTGGGGTTGTACTCATCCTTCTTCTTCCTCCAAACACGGCGAGTGGAGTTTAGACCAAAAAGCTCTATTTTTGTCACATCAAACCACATGACCTTCTCCCATTCCTCCTCTGGATCATCCAGATGGTCATTGGCAAACTTCAGACGAACCTGGACATGCGCTGGCTTGAGCAGGGGGACCTTGCGTGCGCTGCAGGATTTTAATCCATGGCGGCGTAGTGTGTTACTAATGGTTTTCTTTGAGACTGTGGTCCCAGCTCTCTTCAGGTCATTGACCAGGTCCTGCCGTGTAGTTCTGGGCTGATCCCTCACCTTCCTCATGATCATTGATTCCCCACGAGGTGAGATCTTGCATGGAGCCCCAGACCGAGGGTGATTGACCATCATCTTGAACTTCTTCCATTTTTTTATAATTGCACCAACAGCTGTTGCCTTCTCACCAAGCTGCTTGCCTATTATCCTGTAGCCCATCCCAGCCTTGTGCAGGTCTACAATTTCATCCCTGATGTCCTTACACAGCTCTCTGGTCTTGGCCATTGTGGAGAGGTTGGAGTCTGTTTGATTGAGTGTGTGGACAGGTGTCTTTTATACAGGTAACGAGTTCAAACATGTGCAGTTAATACAGGTAATGAGTGGAGAACAGGAGGGCTTCTTAAAGAAAAACTAACAGGTCTGTGAGAGCCGGAATTCTTACTGGTTGGTAGGTGATCAAATACTTATGTCATGCAATAAAATGCAAATTAATTACTTAAAAATCATACAATGTGATTTTCTGGATTTTTGTTTTAGATTCCGTCTCTCACAGTTGAAGTGTACCTATGATAAAAATGACAGACCTCTACATGCTTTGTAAGTAGGAAAACCTGCAAAATCGGCAGTGTATCAAATACTTGTTCTCCCCACTGTAGATATATAGTTATATATGGTTATATAGTTATAGATGTGGATATATGGTTATATAGTTACACATATGGATATATGTTTATATATATGGTTATATAGTTATATTTATATAGATATATAGTTATATATGGTTATATAGTTATATGTATATAGATATATAGTTATATATATATATATATATATATGGTTAAATAGTTATATTTATATCGATATATAGTTATATATCTATGGTTATATAGTTACATACTTAAATATATATGGTTATGTAATTATCCATATGGTTATTTAGGCAGTTATAGATATGATTATATAGTTATATAGTTATAGATGTGGTTTTATAATTATCCATATGGTTATTTAGGCAGTTATAGATATGATTATATAGTTATATAGTTATAGATGTGGTTTTATAATTATCCTTATGGTTATGTAGGCAGTTAAATGTATTTTTATATTGTTATAGATGTGGTTATAGAGGCCTTAGTATTATAATTTAAATGATTACCCCAAACTGTGGTAAAGGCATCTGTACCAAATGGCACCCTATTCCCTATATAGTGCACTACATTTATCAGGGTCCAATGGTACCCTATTCCCTATATAGTGCACTACATTTATCAGGGTCAAATGGCACCCTATTCCCTATATAGTGCACTACATTATCAGGGTCCAATGGCACCCTATTCCCTAAATAGTGCACTTTATGTCCAGAGTCCTATAGTCTGTGCCCTGGTTGAAAAGCTTAGCATTACATGTGGAATAAGGTTCCATTTTGTCTGCGATGCAGAATAGCTGTAGTACCTCACTGTGGTATTTATTGACACGTTGTGTTTACCATTTACAGACGTGTCTGTCAGCGTTGCTTTCCTTCGGGCAGGCAGGTTGTGTGGTTAAGCAGAGCGCTGTAGGCGATCGGCGGTTATTGACTGAGGGCTGTAAACTGTAGGACAATGGTATTGTTATGATCTTTCAGAAGAGACTCTTTTGTTCTGCGATTGAGTGTTGAGATCAATCGTTAAGTGCACTGGATGTTACGAAAAATTAGCTTTAAGGTTTTTACTTCCCATGGGCTATCAAATGGACTCACTGTTTACCATAACACTGTATAACCTTAGCCTTTTTTTTTTTACATAGATTACATTTTTATTGAAAATAATTTGGAAATATAAATAATTTTTTAGATAAACTTGTTGGAAACCAACACAAAGGAGAATAATTGGTTTTCTACTTCTTTGTATAATCTCTTTGGTCAATACCAAACACATTAGCCCATTGAGCGGAGCAGAGCGGTGCAGGGACTGAGAGAGAAAACCTGCGGTGTCCAGCCTTTGACAGAGATTGGATCCAGACAAAAGCAGGACGATAATTGGCTCTAGGAGATCAGATTCCATTTATCCCATCATGCAATTAAAAGTATCATTAGCATTTAAATTGCCAAATAAGATTGTGATCAACAGAAATCAATGGGAGCAGCAAGGATCAGCTTGGTGGCTATGTTGCTAAACCCCCTGGGAGGAAAGTAGGGAGGGACTAAGGACGCAACCAAATTACACCCCATTCCCATTCAAGTGCAGTACTGTAGACCATACAAAGGGAATAGAGTGCCATTTGGTATGTAACATATCTCTGTCCACACCTCTCCTCTGAAACATATCTCTGTCCACACCTCTCCTTATGAAACATATCTCTGTCCACACCTCTCCTTCTGTAACATATCTCTGTCCACACCTCTCCTTATGAAACATATCTCTGTCCACACCTCTCCTTCTGTAACATATCTCTGTCCACACCTCTCCTTATGAAACATATCTCTGTCCACACCTCTCCTTATGAAACATATCTCTGTCCACACCTCTCCTTCTGTAACATATCTCTGTCCACACCTCTATTTCTGAAACATATCTCTGTCCACACCTCTCCTTCTGTAACATATCTCTGTCCACACCTCTCTTTCTGAAACATATCTCTGTCCACACCTCTCCTTCTGTAACATATCTCTGTCCACACCTCTATTTCTGAAACATATCTCTGTCCACACCTCTCCTTCTGTAACATATCTCTGTCCACACCTCTCCTTCTGTAACATATCTCTGTCCACACCTCTCCTTCTGAAACATATCTCTGTCCACACCTCTCCTTCTGTAACATATCTCTGTCCACACCTCTCCTTATGAAACATATCTCTGTCCACACCTCTCCTTCTGTAACATATCTCTGTCCACACCTCTCCTTCTGTAACATATCTCTGTCCACACCTCTCCTTCTGAAACATATCTCTGTCCACACCTCTCCTTCTGAAACATATCTCTGTCCACACCTCTCCTTCTGAAACATATCTCTGTCCACACCTCTCCTTCTGAAACATATCTCTGTCCACACCTCTCCTTCTGAAATATATCTCTGTCCACACCTCTCCTTCTGTAACATATCTCTGTCCACACCTCTCCTTCTGAAATATATCTCTGTCCACACATCTCCTTCTGAAATATATCTCTGTCCACACATCTAGTTAAACTAAAGGGTTCCAGGAATGTGGACAACAAAGAAACACAAAGGTCAGCACGCCAAATGCTAATTGTTTTATTGGTAATTTAGCCATCATCAATAAAATAAATAATATTTTGATCCAAGGTGTGTCTATATCAGTAAAGAAAGGTTTTGTCCTTACGGAGATCCATCTTGAATCAAAGAGCAAACAATTGTGAAAGTACTTTTGGTTCACAGAGTAGTACAATGCCCCTTGCATATGACCAGATTAGTTACTTCTACTTTCCTCAGCCCCAGGGGCGGTGGGCGATACGGAGCAGTGCATAAACCTGCCTGTCAAACTGACAGGCATCTTACTTGAAGATTCTCTTTACAAAACCAGCTTTTCTTCATTCCCGAAGACCCCGATAACAGCTCCTCTTTTGTCAACGTGACCTAAAAGTAATTTTCCTTTTTTTGCAAAAATCCTGTCGCAGTTACTCTTTTCAGTTACGGATTAGTAATGTTTTCTCCTGGCTATCCCCGTAAATCTCCCCCCTAAGCTGCGCTGAGCCTTTTGTAGTCTGCCGACTGTGGAGGAGCAAGGTCTTCAAGGTGATGTCAAAGAAGAGAGCAGAGGTAGCTGTGCAGCGTGAATGTTATAATTCATGGTTCTGTGCTCAAACTGTCCTCTCTCTCTCTCTCTCTTCTCTCTCTCTATCTTCTCTCTCTTCTCTCTCTCTCCTCTCTATGTCTCTCCTCTCTCTATCTCTCTTCTCTCTCTCTTCTCTTTTCTCTATCTTCTCTCTCTCCTCTCTCTCTCCTCTCTATGTCTCTTCTCTCTCTCTTCTCTCTCTCTCTCTTCTCTCTCTCTTCTCTTCTCTCTCGCTCTCCCTTCTCTCTCTCTCTCTCTCTTCTCGTTATCTTCTCTCTCTCTCTTCTCTCTCCCTCTCTCTCTTATCTCTCTCCTTCTCTTCTCCCTCCTATCTCCCTCCTCTCTCTCTCTCTCTCTCTCTCTCTCTCTCTCTCTCTCTCTCTCTCTCTTCTCTTCTCTTCTCTCTCTCTTCTCTTCTCTCTTCTCTCTATTATCTCTCTTTCTCTTCTCTCTCTCCCTCTCTCTTTCTCTTTCTCATTCTCTCTGCCTGGTTGGTTCCTGGTTCTCTCCACAGGGCTCTGGTTAGCTGGGGCTCAAGGTACATGTCAGTTTTTATTAGGGTCTTCCTGTCACAAACCTAACGCCCATGTCCACACACTGCCTGACTGGTTCCCACATATCCTATTCAGCTATCATGTAGCACTGCAGACTCAGAGATCAGGTGGTTTGCACTAGCGTTGTTGTGACTTACCAGAGATGTAATACGCGAACCTCAGGTTTCCAAAGTGGAAGCTGCTCTTGTTGTTGATAAAAGTGTTAATATTTTCTCTTGAATTATAATAATAATATTTTTTCTCTCCTTAGTGGAAATGTTAATTGTTAACTACATGCTGTCGCTTTAGGTGTGAACTTAAAGTTTACATCACGACCATTTAATTCTGTAGATACGCTAACATGACAGCGTGTAAGAAACCCATTCCTGGAAGGGAATATCCCGGTGATGTCGTAGCATCAGTACCTCCTCCTGTGGAAAACCACCATAATGGATCTATCAACAACCAGCTACTGTTTATATATGTCTAGAAACGTTTTCTTTCGCTTTCCCTTTGTGTCTTATTAAGGGTCTTTATGAATGACGTCAATGTGAACGTCACGTGAGACAGTCAAGGCCATCACTATACGTCAATTGACACCTTAGCAAGAGAGGCCACGGGTGGGATCTCATGCACAACTAATTGGATCAATACTGCCATTCGTTTTCTTCATATAGTTCACATGAAAAACATAACCGGATCAAAGGCCAAGCTCCTTGAAAGGAAAAAGAAAAAGTCACTCAATTATTTAGCAGTTTCTCCTATTGTTTCTTTGAAGACGGATAATATAATGGTCTGTATGTTAGACATGTATGTTAGACATGTATGTTAGACATGTCTGTTTGTGATAATATAATGGTCTGTATGTTAGACATGTATGTTAGACATGTATGTTAGACATGTCTGTTTGTGATAATATAATGGTCTGTATGTTAGACATGTATGTTTCTGACACTTATCATTATCTTGTTATCCACCCTCCAAAATATATATATTTTTAAAGACCAACATTGAACCAGTGAAGACAGACAGGACTGTATTGTATCTGACCCTGAAATGCCATAATATTAATCTTCAAATGTCTTGTTTTAGGGGTGTCATCTGCACTTTCTCTTTAATCTATCAAGTCAGTGATGAATAGAGGAATACAGACGTCTGGAATGTCAAGATTCTGTACACAACATTTTCAGCCCAACCGTATGAGATCACTATCAGTGTGCTGTGCTCAAAGGTTTTCAAAGTGGACTGGCTTGGTCACAGAGACTGACTTGTGACAGGCTACGCTCTCTCTCTCTCTCTTTCTCTCTGTCTCTGTCTCTCTCTCTCTCTCTCTCTCAATTCAATTCAATTCAAGGGGCTTTATTGGCATGGGAAACATGTGTTAACATTGCCAAAGCAAGTGAGGTAGGTAATATACAAAAGTCAAATAAACAATAAAAATGAACAGTAAACATTACACATACAGAAGTTTCAAAACAATAAAGACATTACAAATGTCATATTATATATATGCAGTGTTGTAACAATGTACAAATGGTTAAAGCACACAAGTTAAAATAAATAAACATAAATATGGGTTGTATTTACAGTGGTGTTTGTTCTTCACTGGTTGCCCTTTTCTTGTGGCAACAGGTCACAAATCTTGCTGCTGTGATGGCACACTGTGGAATTTCACCCAGTAGATATGGGAGTTTATCAAAATTGGATTTGTTTTCGAATTCTTTGTGGATCTGTGTAATCTGAGGGAAATATGTCTCTCTAATATGGTCATACATTGGGCAGGAGGTTAGGAAGTGCAGCTCAGTTTCCACCTCATTTTGTGGGCAGTGTGCACATAGCCTGTCTTCTCTTGAGAGCCATGTCTGCCTACGGCGGCCTTTCTCAATAGCAAGGCTATGCTCACTGAGTCTGTACATAGTCAAAGCTTTCCTTAAGTTTGGGTCTCTCTCTCTCTCTCTCTCTCTCTCTCTCTCTCTCTCTCTCTCTCTCTCTCTCTCTCTCTCTCTCTCTCTCTCTCTCTCTCTCTCTCTCTCTCTCTCCCTCTGTCTCTCTCTCTCCCTCTCTCTTTATCAATTCAATTCATTTCACTATATTTGCATGACGTAACAATGTACATAATGCCAAAGCTTACTTTGGAGATTTATAATATTAACATAATTAGTAATAATAGTCAATATTATCAACGGGACAACAGTAACAACAGTAACCAAGGGTCAAAATAACCAACACATTGAACAATAACAATAAGCATACAGTAGAGGACATGTGCAGGTTGGTTGGTCTGTCAGACACTGTCCCTCAACTTATGGCAGGCAGCAATGTAGTGCGCTGCCAACCCACAGCTCTCTGCATCCTCCCCCAATAAGCAATGTAGTTTTGTTTTGACTGTGTTGTAATTTGGTTTATTCTGATTGATTGGATGTTCTGGTCCTGAGGCTTCAGTGTGTTAGTAGAACAGGTTAGTGAACTCAGCCCCAGGACCAGCTGGATGAGGGGACTGAGGCTTCAGTGTGTTAGTAGAACAGGTTAGTGAACTCAGCCCCAGGACCAGCTGGATGAGGGGACTGAGGCTTCAGTGTGTTAGTAGAACAGGTTAGTGAACTCAGCCCCAGGACCAGCTGGATGAGGGGACTGAGGCTTCAGTGTGTTAGTAGAACAGGTTAGTGAACTCAGCCCCAGGACCAGCTGGATGAGGGTCCTGAGGCTTCAGTGTGTTAGTAGAACAGGTTAGTGAACTCAGCCCCAGGACCAGCTGGATGAGGGGACTGAGGCTTCAGTGTGTTAGTAGAACAGGTTAGTGAACTCAGCCCCAGGACCAGCTGGATGAGGGGACTGAGGCTTCAGTGTGTTAGTAGAACAGGTTAGTGAACTCAGCCCCAGGACCAGCTGGATGAGGGGACTGAGGCTTCAGTGTGTTAGTAGAACAGGTTAGTGAACTCAGCCCCAGGACCAGCTGGATGAGGGGACTGAGGCTTCAGTGTGTTAGTAGAACAGGTTTGTGAACTCAGCCCCAGGACCAGCTGGATGAGGGGACTGAGGCTTCAGTGTGTTAGTAGAACAGGTTTGTGAATTCAGCCCCAGGACCAGCTGGATGAGGGGACTGAGGCTTCAGTGTGTTAGTAGAACAGGTTAGTGAACTCAGCCCCAGGACCAGCTGGATGAGGGGACTGAGGCTTCAGTGTGTTAGTAGAACAGGTTAGTGAACTCAGCCCCAGGACCAGCTGGATGAGGGGACTGAGGCTTCAGTGTGTTAGTAGAACAGGTTAGTGAACTCAGCCCCAGGACCAGCTGGATGAGGGGACTGAGGCTTCAGTGTGTTAGTAGAACAGGTTAGTGAACTCAGCCCCAGGACCAGCTGGATGAGGGGACTGAGGCTTCAGTGTGTTAGTAGAACAGGTTAGTGAACTCAGCCCCAGGACCAGCTGGATGAGGGGACTGAGGCTTCAGTGTGTTAGTAGAACAGGTTAGTGAACTCAGCCCCAGGACCAGCTGGATGAGGGGACTGAGGCTTCAGTGTGTTAGTAGAACAGGTTAGTGAACTCAGCCCCAGGACCAGCTGGATGAGGGGACTCTTTTCTTTACTCAGGTCTTGGTATTGCAGGGCTTGGTAATGATATGAGAGGGGGTCACTGTATTTCCAAAACTTAATTGCTCTTTTTTGAGTTCCTATTATTAGTGGATATTGGCCTAATTCTGCCCTGCATGCATTGTTTGTAGTTTTCCTCTGGACATGTAGGAGAATCTTACAGAACTCTGCATGCAGGGTTTCAATGGGGTGTTTGTCCCATTTGATGAAATCTTGTTTTGCAAGTGGACCCCACACCTCGCTGCCATGAAGTGCAATTGGTTCAATGACACATTCCATTAGTTTTAGCCAAATTTTAATAGGTATTTAAATTTGAATTTGTTTTTTAATGGCGTAGAATACTCTGCGTGCTTTCTCTCTCAGTTCATTCACTGCCTCATTAAGGTGTCCAGTTGAGCTTATTTTTAAACCTAAGTAATTGTACTGTGTGCAGTACTCTATATATTTTGTACCAATTGAGAACTTTGGTCTAATTCCCTGAGATCTGGATCTTCTCTGGAAAATCTTTATTTTTGTATTTTTGAGGTTTACAGTATTTACAGTACTCTGCTGGAGGCCATGTGCTGTGGGTGTTTACTGCCAGGGCCCAGGTCTGGCAGTACTGCTCTAGCAGGTCCAGGCTCTGCTGTAGGCCATGTGCTGTGGATGACAGCAGGCATAGGGCATCTGCGAAGAGCAGGAATTTAACGTCTCTCTAGCGCTCCCTCTCTCTCTCCCTCTCCCTCTCTCTCTCTCTCTCTCTCTCTCTCTCTCTCTCCCTCTCTCTCTTCCTCTCTCCCTCTCTCTCTCCCTCTCTCTCTCTCTCTCTCTCTCTCTCTCTCTCTCTCTCTCTCTCTCTGTCTCTCTCTCTATCTCTCTCTCTGTCTCGCTCTCTCTCTCTCTAGCGCTCTCTCTCTCTCTCTGTTTCTCTCTTTCTCCCCCTCTCTTTCTCGAGGCTGCTCCTTATGGACAATGCGTGATTACAAAAATAGATTAAATTAATCACAAATCACATGCTTCATGTGATTTGAAGGACAGCCTTACAGAGCCTAGAGCACATAAGTCAGACTACCTCTGTAGTTGAATCATATTGGGAGTAAAACAATTTGACAATGCGTTTATTGAACTGTGTAAATTGAATCCAACGGGTCTTTTCGTATGTTCCAGTAAATCATGCAGCCGCACCTCGTAGAAACCATTCTCTGTTTTCACAGTTGACCATTTATTACTTATCACATCAGTGTCATAGTTGTATCCTAAAGGAAAAACAACTGAACGGAATCACTGTGTTAAACATCTAATGTGATGGCTGACATGACACAGTGGCCGGACAGTTCAGTGATCATGTGACGACAGATTGACAGGTCAGTGATCATGTGACGACAGATTGACAGGTCAGTGATCATGTGACGACAGATTGACAGGTCAGTGATCATGTGATGACAGATTGACAGGTCAGTGATCATGTGACGACAGATTGACAGGTCAGTGATCATGTGACGACAGATTGACAGGTCAGTGATCATGTGACGACAGATTGACAGGTCAGTGATCATGTGACGACAGATTGACAGGTCAGTGATCATGTGACGACAGATTGACAGGTCAGTGATCATGTAATGACAGGTTGACAGGTCAGTGATCATGTAACGACAGGTTGACAGGTCAGTGATCATGTAATGACAGATTGACAGGTCAGTGATCATGTAACGACAGATTGACAGGTCAGTGATCATGTAATGACAGATTGACAGGTCAGTGATCATGTAATGACAGATTGACAGGTCAGTGATGATGTAACGACAGATTGACAGGTCAGTGATCATGTAATGACAGATTGACAGGTCAGTGATGATGTAACGACAGATTGACAGGTCAGTGATCATGTGACGACAGATTGACAGGTCAGTGATCATGTGACGACAGATTGACAGGTCAGTGATGATGTAATGACAGATTGACAGGTCAGTGATCATGTAATGACAGGTTGACAGGTCAGTGATCATGTAATGACAGGTTGACAGGTCAGTGATCATGTAATGACAGATTGACAGGTCAGTGATCGTGTAATGACAGATTGACAGGTCAGTGATCGTGTAACGACAGATTGACAGGTCAGTGATCATGTAATGACAGGTTGACAGGTCAGTGATCATGTAATGACAGATTGACAGGTCAGTGATCGTGAAATGACAGATTGACAGGTCAGTGATCGTGTAACGACAGATTGACAGGTCAGTGATGATGTAATGACAGATTGACAGGTCAGTGATCATGTAACGACAGGTTGACAGGTCAGTGATCATGTAATGACAGGTTGACAGGTCAGTGATCATGTAATGACAGGTTGACAGGTCAGTGATCATGTAATGACAGGTTGACAGGTCAGTGATCATGTAATGACAGATTGACAGGTCAGTGATCGTGTAATGACAGATTGACAGGTCAGTGATCGTGTAACGACAGATTGACAGGTCAGTGATCATGTAATGACAGGTTGACAGGTCAGTGATCATGTAATGACAGATTGACAGGTCAGTGATCGTGAAATGACAGATTGACAGGTCAGTGATCGTGTAACGACAGATTGACAGGTCAGTGATCATGTAACGACAGATTGACAGGTCAGTGATCGTGTAATGACAGATTGACAGGTCAGTGATCATGTAACGACAGATTGACAGGTCAGTGATCGTGTAACGACAGATTGACAGGTCACTGATCGTGTAATGACAGATTGACAGGTCAGTGATCATGTAACGACAGATTGACAGGTCAGTGATCATGTAACGACAGAATGACAGGTCAGTGATCATGTGATGACAGATTGACAGGTCAGTGATCATGTAACGACAGATTGACAGGTCAGTGATCATGTAACGACAGATTGATGTCAATGTAGTGATCTTTATTATAGTGATTCTTCAGCGGGTGTTTTTTAAAATGGGAAATATGCAATTCAAACAATAACAAAGGGACACCCAACCCGTGTTTTGGTAAACAGCTGAGGGATGGTGCTGGATTAATGTAACCATTCTCAAATTCATAAACAGAGCTCTGGATGCAAGGACTGACCATTCATGATATCCACATTATATTACGGCGTATGACAGTTGAACTAAGCTCCTAGAAGCATTTCGAAGTTCGGGTATGTCACTCATTTAATTATATCATTAATTTAAAAATCCCAGAACCAATCACAGATTCCACCTTTAACGTTCCCCATCAACAAAATCACAACAACACTATCAATCAGTAGCAACGGATCCCAGAGTTGTTTTACACGGAGAAACATGCTGCTAAATGTGTGGACCATTGTGTTTCCAACCCTCTCTGTTGGACTCTGTATGTCTCTGACTCAGAGAGAAAATGGATGACGCATTGTTTCCTCTGGGACCTCCGTGAAACAGCTGGTTGTGTTGTGAACACAGAGACAGAGTAGTGTCGCTGTCTTGTGCTGGGTTGTGTTGTGAACACAGAGACAGAGTAGTGTCTCTGTCTTGTGCTGGGTTGTGTTGTGAACACAGAGACAGAGTAGTGTCTCTGTCTTGTGCTGGGTTGTGTTGTGCATCGGGTGAGATCGCTGGCTGTGTGTGTGTGTGTGTGCATGTCTGCTTGCGTGTTTGTGTGTGTGTGTGTGTAAGTGAGTGCACGCGTTCGTTCATGCGTGCCTGTGTGCATATGTGTACATTTGTGTGTGTGCGTGTGTGTGTGTGTGTGTGTGTGTGTGTGGTGTCGTGTCTCGTGTGTTGGCAGAGAGGGTGCCACATGAATCAACAGCACGTAGAGTCTGTCTGGAAACAAGGTGATACGGAGTGGAAATAACAAGCATGAAAGAACGAGTTAAGAGGGGTACTCAGGCACAAAGTGTCCAGCGCATCAAAGAGACAGCTTGGCCTTGTAGAAAGGTCATGTTATTCAATAAGGATAAGGACCAGGTGGGGGGGGGGTGTGTGTGTGTGTGTGTGTGTGTGTGTGTGTGTGTGTGTGTGTGTGTGTGTGTGTGTGTGTGTGTGTGTGTGTGTGTGTGTGTGTGTGTGTGTGTGTGTGTGTGTGTGTGTGTGTAAAGGGTGGGTGGAGAGGGAGAGTAAGTACATCTAGGTACACAGCTCTCTGTCAGTTCTCTCAGGATTCATTATCTTATATCAGGGCTGATAACGTGTCAGAAGTTGGCAGATGACATCTGAACGCTAACATGTTTGAGGGACGGGATCTTTTATCTGTAGTAATTACACCTAGCTTCCCTCTGCTTCCCTCTGCTTCTGCTTTCCTTTGATTCCCTCTGCATCCTTCTGCTTCCTTCTGCTGTCCTCTGTAGTAATTATACCTAGCTTCCCTCTGCTTCCCCCTGCTTCTCTCTGCTTCCTTCTGCTATCCTCTGCTTCCCTCTGCTTCCGTCTGCTTCCGTCTGCTTCCCTCTGCTTCCCCCTGCTTCTCTCTGCTTCCTTCTGCTATCCTCTGCTTCCCTCTGCTTCCCTCTGCTTCCTTCTGCTTCCCTCTGCTTCCCTCTGCTTCCTGCTGCTTTCCTCTGCTTCCCTCTGCTTCCTTCTGCTTTTTTCTGTTTTCCTCCGATTCCCTCTGCTTCCCTCGGCTTCCTTCTGCTTCCATCTGCTTCCTTCTGCTTCCCTCTGCTATCCTCTGCTTTTCTGTTTCATGTTATTATTTTAATCAACTTCAACAAAATGGGAATGATGAGACTCAATGTTTCCCACCCTGTTTGAGATGAGGCTTCATCAGGGCTTTACTGTATTTATTGCATCATCTTGTCCACATGTTTGTCTGTAGTTTGGTTTGATATGGAAGGTTTGTCTGTAGTTTGGTTCGATACGGAAGGTTTGTCTGTAGTTTGGTTCGATATGGAAGGTTTGTCTGTAGTTTGGTTCGATACGGAAGGTTTGTCTGTAGTTTGGTTCGATACGGAAGGTTTGTCTGTAGTTTGGTTCGATACGGAAGGTTTGTCTGTAGTTTGGTTCGATATGGAAGGTTTGTCTGTAGTTTGGTTCGATACGGAAGGTTTGTCTGTAGTTTGGTTGATATGGAAGGTTTGTCTGTAGTTTGGTTCGATGTGGAAGGTTTGTCTGTAGTTTGGTTTGGTATGGAAGGTTTGTCTGTAGTTTGGTTCGATGTGGAAGGTTTGTCTGTAGTTTGGTTCGATGTGGAAGAATTGTCTGTAGTTTGGTTCGGTATGGAAGGTTTGTCTGTAGTTTGGTTCGAAATGGAAGGTTTGTCTGTAGTTTGGTTCGATGTGGAAGGTTTGTCTGTAGTTTGGTTCGATGTGGAAGGTTTGTCTGTAGTTTGGTTCGGTATGGAAGGTTTGTCTGTAGTTTGGTTCGGTATGGAAGGTTTGTCTGTAGTTTGGTTTGATATGGAAGGTTTGTCTGTAGTTTGGTTCGATATGGAAGGTTTGTCTGTAGTTTGGTTCGATGTGGAAGGTTTGTCTGTAGTTTGGTTCGATACGGAAGGTTTGTCTGTAGTTTGGTTCGATATGGAATGTTTGTCTGTAGTTTGCTTTGATATGGAAGGTTTGTCTGTAGTTTGGTTCGATATGGAAGGTTTGTCTGTAGTTTGGTTCGGTGTGGAAGGTTTGTCTGTAGTTTGGTTTGATATGGAAGGTTTGTCTGTAGTTTGGTTTGATATGGAAGGTTTGTCTGTAGTTTGGTTCGATATGGAATGTTTGTCTGTAGTTTGGATCGATGTGGAAGGTTTGTCTGTAGTTTGGTTTGGTATGGAATGTTTGTCTGTAGTTTGGTTTGATATGGAATGTTTGTCTGTAGTTTGGTTCGATGTGGAAGGTTTGTCTGTAGTTTGGTTCGGTATGGAAGGTTTGTCTGTAGTTTGGTTCGATATGGAATGTTTGTCTGTAGTTTGGTTCGATATGGAATGTTTGTCTGTAGTTTGGTTCGATATGGAAGGTTTGTCTGTAGTTTGGTTCGATATGGAAGGTTTGTCTGTAGTTTGGTTCGGTATGGAAGGTTTGTCTGTAGTTTGGTTTGATATGGAAGGTTTGTCTGTAGTTTGGTTTGATATGGAATGTTTGTCTGTAGTTTGGTTCGATGTGGAAGGTTTGTCTGTAGTTTGGTTCGGTATGGAAGGTTTGTCTGTAGTTTGGTTCGATATGGAATGTTTGTCTGTAGTTTGGTTCGATATGGAATGTTTGTCTGTAGTTTGGTTCGATATGGAAGGTTTGTCTGTAGTTTGGTTCGATATGGAAGGTTTGTCTGTAGTTTGGTTCGGTATGGAAGGTTTGTCTGTAGTTTGGTTTGATATGGAAGGTTTGTCTGTAGTTTGGTTCGGTGTGGAAGGTTTGTCTGTAGTTTGGTTCGATATGGAAGGTTTGTCTGTAGTTTGGTTCGATGTGGAAGGTTTGTCTGTAGTTTGGTTCGATATGGAAGGTTTGTCTGTAGTTTGGTTCGATATGGAATGTTTGTCTGTAGTTTGCTTTGATATGGAAGGTTTGTCTGTAGTTTGGTTCGGTATGGAAGGTTTGTCTGTAGTTTGGTTCGGTGTGGAAGGTTTGTCTGTAGTTTGGTTTGATATGGAAGGTTTGTCTGTAGTTTGGTTTGATATGGAAGGTTTGTCTGTAGTTTGGTTCGATGTGGAAGGTTTGTCTGTAGTTTGGTTCGATGTGGAAGGTTTGTCTGTAGTTTGGTTTGATATGGAAGGTTTGTCTGTAGTTTGGTTCGATGTGGAAGGTTTGTCTGTAGTTTGGTTTGATATGGAAGGTTTGTCTGTAGTTTGGTTCGATATGGAATGTTTGTCTGTAGTTTGGTTCGATATGGAAGGTTTGTCTGTAGTTTGGTTCGATATGGAAGGTTTGTCTGTAGTTTGGTTCGATAAGGAAGATTTGTCTGTAGTTTGGTTTGATATGGAAGGTTTGTCTGTAGTTTGGTTCGATATGGAAGGTTTGTCTGTAGTTTGGTTCGATAAGGAAGGTTTGTCTGTATTTTGGTTCGATATGGAATGTTTGTCTGTAGTTTGGTTCGATAAGGAAGATTTGTCTGTATTTTGGTTTGATATGGAATGTTTGTCTGTAGTTTGCTTTGATATGGAAGGTTTGTCTGTAGTTTGGTTCGATATGGAATGTTTGTCTGTAGTTTGGTTCGATAAGGAAGATTTGTCTGTAGTTTGGTTTGATATGGAAGGTTTGTCTGTAGTTTGGTTCGATATGGAAGGTTTGTCTGTAGTTTGGTTCGATAAGGAAGGTTTGTCTGTATTTTGGTTCGATATGGAATGTTTGTCTGTAGTTTGGTTCGATAAGGAAGATTTGTCTGTATTTTGGTTTGATATGGAATGTTTGTCTGTAGTTTGCTTTGATATGGAAGGTTTGTCTGTAGTTTGGTTCGATATGGAAGGTTTGTCTGTAGTTTGGTTCGATAAGGAAGGTTTGTCTGTATTTTGGTTCGATATGGAATGTTTGTCTGTAGTTTGGTTCGATAAGGAAGATTTGTCTGTATTTTGGTTTGATATGGAATGTTTGTCTGTAGTTTGCTTTGATATGGAAGGTTTGTCTGTAGTTTGGTTCGATATGGAAGGTTTGTCTGTAGTTTGGTTCGATAAGGAAGGTTTGTCTGTATTTTGGTTCGATATGGAATGTTTGTCTGTAGTTTGGTTCGATAAGGAAGATTTGTCTGTATTTTGGTTTGATATGGAATGTTTGTCTTTAGTTTGCTTTGATATGGATGGGTTGTCTGTAAAGGGTGAAAAAGATTGAAAAAGGGTGAAAAATGGTGAAAGGAACACTGACTATAAACAATAACATTGGGCAATCACAGCAATGTAATACCGGTTTACCAATAGAGACATATCAGTCCTCAATTGGAAGACTGTGTAGCCAATGGAACCCTTTTGCCTATATAGTGCACTTCTACATGACCAGGGTCCATAAGGCTCTTGTCAAAAGTAGTGAACTAAATTGAGAATCGGGTGCCATTTGGGACACAGTCAAAAAATGAATATCTCTGGGGTTGCATGGCTTTAGAAGAGGATGTGGAAGAGGGAGAGGGAGAGGAAGAGGAACAAGAAGGGGAAGAGGGAGAAGAGCGGGAGAGGAAGAGAGAAAGGGAGATTGTTTTAGTACCAGGGAGACAGACACACAGGAGGAGAGGAATAGAAGCAGTCCATTTTCTTCACATCTCCCTCACTGCTCAGGAAGGGTGTCTCAGCGCAGTATGTAGAGGACTAGAGAGATACTAGAAACTAGAGGAATAGAAGCAGTCCATTTTCTTCACATCTCCCTCACTGCTCAGGAAGGGTGTCGCAGCGCAGTATGTAGAGGACTAGAGAGATACTAGAAACTAGAGGAATAGACAGCCTGTCCATCCTGAGGACTTGACTCATAATGGTCCGTCTCCCCGCCCCCTCACACCCTCCCTCCCACCGCCCTCCCTCCCCCGACCCTTCACCTCAGAGTCCTCAGAGTCCAATCAGCCAATCACAGCCGGGTCTGGTCTCATTAGAGCGGTCAGCCAATCAAAAGAGCAGAAAAGGTGGACAAACAGGAAATGGCTGCTGCTGCTGGCCCCGTGGTCGGTCGGAACACGGTGGTTGATGTCTGTCAGAACTCCGTCCGAACGACGGAGGGAAGAGGGAGAGAGAGACCAAGGCAAGTGCAGCCAGACAGCTTGTCATTACTGCAGTCGTACAGGTGTAGTGGTGGGAGCAGGGCCTTGGTAGAAATGGAAAGTGAAAATCCCTCACCTGTGCAGAGTGTCATGTTCTTCTTCTCTCCCTTCTGTGATAACAGGACCGACCTCCCGCCCGCCCACAAGCCGGCCCCTCCCCCGCCCAAAAAGAAGAGCAGCGATTTGAAGGGCCACTTGACATCCGATGACATCCAGGTAAGATCCTCCTCAATCTACCCACTCAGTGGCTGTGTCCCGAATGGCAAACTATTTCCTACACAGTGCACTATGAGCTCTGGGACCCTGGTCAAAAGTAGTGCTCTATATAGGGTATAGGGTGCAAATTTGGGACGGAACCCTTAAGCCTCTGCCTCTCCGCTTGATGTGTCTTGTTAGTCTGTCTGTCTGTCTGTCTGTCTGTCTGTCTGTCTGTCTGTCTGTCTGTCTGTCTGTCTGTCTGTCTGTCTGTCTGTCTGTCTGTCTGTCTGTCTGTCTGTCTGTCTGTCTGCCTGCCTGCCTGCCAGTCTGTCTGTCTGTCTGTCTGTCTGTCTGTCTGTCTGTCTGTCTGTCTGTCTGTCTGTCTGTCTGTCTGTCTGTCTGTCTGTCTGTCTGTCTGTCTGTCTGTCTGTCTGTCTGTCTGTCTGTCTGCCTGCCTGTCTGTCTGTCTGTCTGTCTGTCTGCCTGCCTGCCTGTCTGTCTGTCTGTCTGTCTGTCTGTCTGTCTGTCTGTGTTTTTCTGTCTGTCTGTGTTTTTCTGTCTGTCTGTGTTTTTCTGTCTGTCTGTGTTTTTCTGTCTGTCTGTGTTTTTCTGTCTGTCTATGTTTTTCTGTCTGTCTGTGTTTTTCTGTCTGTCTGTGTTTTTCTGTCTGTCTGTGTTTTTCTGTCTGTCTGTGTTTTTCTGTCTGTCTGTGTTTTTCTGTCTGTCTGTGTTTTTCTGTCTGTCTGTCTGTCTGTCTGTCTGGGTTTTTCTGTCATTACCTTTCTACTTTCTTTCATTTTCACGAAGGCGTTTCTTAAAGGCAGATTACTCTGATAGTGCCAATTAAATCAAACGTCTTGCAATTTGTTTTACTGACTGTCTGCACAAAATGGAATAGCAGGCAGAGAAAGCCAGACAGTCTGTTCATGTTGTGTTGTATAGAATACTTATGACACTATTATTATTATTATTCATTAATTTAGAATTATATAAAAGCCCCTTAGTTATTCTCATCTATTCTAACAGAACCTAACGAAAATACCCCTTAGATGTTAATTTAGAGTCCTCCAATCTTAGATGTTAATTTAGAGTCCTCCAATCTTAGATGTTAATTTAGAGTCCTCCAATCTTAGATATTAATTTAGAGTCCTCCAATCTTAGATATTAATTTAGAGTCCTCCAATCTTAGATGTTAATATAGAGTCCTCCAATCTTCTAAATGTAATTATTGGCAGAGAGTCACGTCATTGGAAACAATTATTTGTAGATATACTGTAGGCCGACCATAGGCGCAATGAGTCTCACCAGCGTTGAGTAATGTGCTGTTAAAAATGTTAGAAGTTAGATATTGAAGTTAGAAGCAAAAGCCTGCAACTATTTCAGCACCGTTTCACGCTGCTCCGAGACAAGCATGGGGACTGGTCTTGATAAATCAATGAGATTTTTATTTTCACCTAATCTCCGTTTGGGGTATTGGTTAGACAAGAAATAGAAACATGAGGGTGCAGAAATGTTATGCTCTTAGTGTAACCTTTATTTAACTAGGCAAGTCAGTTAAGAATAAACTATTATTTACAAGAACATCCTACTCCTTCCTCCCTGTCGGGAGGAACCCCGTTCTCCAGCGTATCCGGCGGGGGTTCTTTAGCTAAATAGGACTGTACTGCTGACTGTACTGCTGACTGTACTGCTGACTGTACTGCTGACTGTACTGCTGACTGTACTGCTGACTGTACTGCTGACCGTCACGTTGTACAGAGACATATTTTCCGTTCCATCCCAATGGACACCCAGAGGGTTTTTCGTTTTTTCTTGGAATAGATAAACCATAATGTTAATCAAATGAATTATCATACATGAAACCTGTTTTGAGCAGAAAATGTATTATAGTGATAAGGAAGGACAAGAAACATTTCTTAAACCCTGTCCTATGTAATACCACACAGTGACATAGTCAGTGTAACACCACACAGTGACATAGTCAGTGTAACACCACACAGTGACATAGTCAGTTTAATACCACACAGTGACATAGTCAGTTTAATACCACACAGTGACATAGTCAGTGTAACACCACACAGTGACATAGTCAGTGTAATACCACACAGTGACATAGTCAGTGTAAAACCACACAGTGACATAGTCAGTGTAATACCACACAGTGACATAGTCAGTGTAATACCACACAGTGACATAGTCAGTGTAACACCACACAGTGACATAGTCAGTGTAACACCACACAGTGACATAGTCAGTGTAATACCACACAGTGACATAGTCAGTGTAATACCACACAGTGACATAGTCAGTTTAATACCACACAGTGACATAGTCAGTGTAACACCACACAGTAACATAGTCAGTGTAACACCACACAGTGACATAGTCAGTTTAATACCACACAGTGACATAGTCAGTGTAATACCACACAGTGACATAGTCAGTGTAATACCACACAGTGACATAGTCAGTTTAATACCACACAGTGACATAGTCAGTGTAATACCACACAGTGACATAGTCAGTTTAATACCACACAGTGACATAGTCAGTGTAATACCACACAGTGACATAGTCAGTGTAACACCACACAGTGACATAGTCAGTGTAATACCACACAGTGACATAGTCAGTGTAATACCACACAGTGACATAGTCAGTTTAATACCACACAGTGACATAGTCAGTGTAATACCACACAGTGACATAGTCAGTGTAATACCACACAGTGACATAGTCAGTTTAATACCACACAGTGACATAGTCAGTGTAACACCACACAGTAACATAGTCAGTGTAACACCACATAGTGACATAGTCAGTTTAATACCACACAGTGACATAGTCAGTTTAATACCACACAGTGACATAGTCAGTGTAATACCACACAGTGACATAGTCAGTGTAATACCACACAGTGACATAGTCAGTTTAATACCACACAGTGACATAGTCAGTGTAATACCACACAGTGACATAGTCAGTTTAATACCACACAGTGACATAGTCAGTGTAATACCACACAGTGACATAGTCAGTTTAATACCACACAGTGACATAGTCAGTTTAATACCACACAGTGACATAGTCAGTTTAATACCACACAGTGACATAGTCAGTTTAATACCACACAGTGACATAGTCAGTTTAATACCACACAGTGACATAGTCCGTTTAATACCACACAGTGACATAGTCAGTGTAATACCACACAGTGACATAGACAGTTTAATACCACACAGTGACATAGTCAGTTTAATACCACACAGTGACATAGACAGTTTAATACAACACAGTGACATAGTCAGTTTAATACCACACAGTGACATAGTCAGTGTAAAACCACACAGTGACATAGTCAGTTTAATACCACACAGTGACATAGTCAGTTTAATACCACACAGTGACATAGTCAGTTTAATACCACACAGTGACATAGTCAGTTTAATACCACACAGTGACATAGTCAGTTTAATACCACACAGTGACATAGTCAGTTTAATACCACACAGTGACATAGTCAGTGTAATACCACACAGTGACATAGTCAGTTTAATACCACACAGTGACATAGTCAGTGTAACACCACACAGTAACATAGTCAGTGTAACACCACATAGTGACATAGTCAGTTTAATACCACACAGTGACATAGTCAGTTTAATACCACACAGTGACATAGTCAGTGTAATACCACACAGTGACATAGTCAGTGTAATACCACACAGTGACATAGTCAGTTTAATACCACACAGTGACATAGTCAGTGTAATACCACACAGTGACATAGTCAGTTTAATACCACACAGTGACATAGTCAGTGTAATACCACACAGTGACATAGTCAGTTTAATACCACACAGTGACATAGTCAGTTTAATACCACACAGTGACATAGTCAGTTTAATACCACACAGTGACATAGTCAGTTTAATACCACACAGTGACATAGTCAGTTTAATACCACACAGTGACATAGTCCGTTTAATACCACACAGTGACATAGTCAGTGTAATACCACACAGTGACATAGACAGTTTAATACCACACAGTGACATAGTCAGTTTAATACCACACAGTGACATAGACAGTTTAATACCACGCAGTGACATAGTCAGTTTAATACCACACAGTGACATAGTCAGTGTAAAACCACACACTGACATAGTCAGTTTAATACCACACAGTGACATAGTCAGTTTAATACCACACAGTGACATAGTCAGTTTAATACCACACAGTGACATAGTCAGTTTAATACCACACAGTGACATAGTCAGTTTAATACCACACAGTGACATAGTCAGTTTAATACCACACAGTGACATAGTCAGTTTAATACCACACAGTGACATAGTCAGTTTAATACATTCTGTCCTCCAAACTAAACACCATCACATTCTGTCCTCCAAACTAAACACCAACACATTCTGTCCTCTTCTCTTTTTCCCTCCAGCTCTCATTCTAAATATGATAGGATGTTGTTATCTTCTTTGTTACCTTTTAAATGTATTTACTTTCTTTTTTTCCATTCACAATGCAAGGCAGATGAAGACATTTATTTAGCCTGAAGAACCTTTGCTTTAATATCGGAGGTTTAGACAGCTATCAAAGGACACACGCCTGTGGAAATCTTTCACAACATGCTACTGTGTTGACAGTAAAATGACCTTATGATCCAGACGAAAAATACACTTCTGCATTCTAAGATCATGTTCCTTCTAATGTCACTGCAGTGTGATGGTCCATGTTCCTTCTACTGTCACTGCAGTGTGATGGTCCATGTTCCTTCTACTGTCACTGCAGTGTGATGGTCCATGTTCCTTCTAATGTCACTGCAGTGTGATGGTCCATGTTCCTTCTACTGTCACTGCAGTGTGATGGTCCATGTTCCTTCTACTGTCACTGCAGTGTGATGGTCCATGTTCCTTCTACTGTCACTGCAGTGTGATGGTCCATATTCCTTCTACTGTCACTGCAGTGTGATGGTCCATGTTTCTTCTACTGTCACTGCAGTGTGATGGTCCATGTTCCTTCTACTGTCACTGCAGTGTGATGGTCCATGTTCCTTCTACTGTCACTGCAGTGTGATGGTCCATGTTTCTTCTACTGTCACTGCAGTGTGATGGTCCATGTTCCTTCTACTGTCACTGCAGTGTGATGGTCCATGTTTCTTCTACTGTCACTGCAGTGTGATGGTCCATGTTCCTTCTACTGTCACTGCAGTGTGATGGTTCATGTTCCTTCTACTGTCACTGCAGTGTGATGGTCCATGTTCCTTCTACTGTCACTGCAGTGTGATGGTCCATG
Source organism: Salvelinus alpinus (assembly GCF_045679555.1). Lineage (NCBI taxonomy): Eukaryota > Metazoa > Chordata > Actinopteri > Salmoniformes > Salmonidae > Salvelinus > Salvelinus alpinus. The sequence continues at coordinate 42,994,522 of NC_092107.1, forward strand.
CAGTGAAACAACATGGCTTTGTTTTCTAACCATCTGCAGTGAAACCACATGGCTTTGTTATCTAACCATCTGCAGTGAAACAACATGGCTTTGTTATCTAACCATCTGCAGTGAAACAACATGGCTTTGTTAACTAACCATCTGCAGTGAAACAACATGGCTTTGTTATCTAACCATCTGCAGAGGAACGGCATGTCCTTGCTTGACACTGTCTCGATCTGTCCTAGTGAAGTTATTTATGGTCTGAGTGACTGTCTCTCCTAGTGACTTGATTTATGGTCTGAGTGACTGTCTCTCCTAGTGACGTTATTTATGGTCTGAGTGGCTATGTCTCTCCTAGTGACGTTATTTATGGTCTGAGTGGCTATGTCTCTCCTAGTGACGTTATTTATGTTCTGAGTTACTATGTCTCTCCTAGTGACGTTATTTATGGTCTGAGTTACTATGTCTCTCCTAGTGACGTTATTTATGGTCTGAGTGACTATGTCTCTCCTAGTGACTTTATTTATGGTCTGAGTGACTATGTCTCTCCTAGTGACTTTATTTATGGTCTGAGTGACTATGTCTCTCCTAGTGACTTTATTTATGGTCTGAGTGGATATGTCTCTCCTAGTGACTTTATTTATGTTCTGAGTGACTATGTCTCTCCTAGTGACGTTATTTATTGTCTGAGTGAATATGTCTGTCCTAGTGACTTTATTTATGGTCTGAGTGACTATGTCTCTCCTAGTGACTTTATTTATGGTCTGAGTGACTATGTCTCTCCTAGTGACTTTATTTATGGTCTGAGTGACTATGTCTCTCCTAGTGACGTTATTTATGGTCTGAGTGACTATGTCTCTCCCAGTGACTTTATTTATGGTCTGAGTGGCTATGTCTCTCCGAGTGACGTTATTTATGGTCTGAGTGGCTATGTCTCTCCTAGTGACTTTATTTATGTTCTGAGTGACTATGTCTCTCCTAGTGACTTTATTTATGGTCTGAGTGACTATGTCTCTCCTAGTGATTTTATTTATGGTCTGAGTGACTATGTCTCTCCTAGTGACTTTATTTATGGTCTGAGTGACTATGTCTCTCCTTGTGACTTTATTTATGGTCTGAGTGACTATGTCTCTCCTAGTGACGTTATTTATGGTGTGATTGGCTATGTCTGTCCTAGTGACTTTATTTATGGTCTGAGTGACTATGTCTCTCCCAGTGACTTTATTTATGGTCTGAGTGGCTATGTCTCTCCGAGTGACTTTATTTATGGTCTGAGTGGCTATGTCTCTCCTAGTGACTTTATTTATGATCTGAGTGGCTATGTCTCTCCTAGTGACTTTATTTATGGTCTGAGTGGCTATGTCTCTCCTAGTGACTTTATTTATGGTCTGAGTGGCTATGTCTCTCCTAGTGACTTTATTTATGGTCTGAGTGACTATGTCTGTCCTAGTGACTTTATTCATGGTCTGAGTGACTATGTCTGTCCTAGTGACTTTATTTATGGTCTGAGTGACTATGTCTCTCCCAGTGACTTTATTTATGGTCTGAGTGGCTATGTCTCTCCTAGTGACTTTATTTATGGTCTGAGTGGCTATGTCTCTCCTAGTGACTTTATTTATGATCTGAGTGGCTATGTCTCTCCTAGTGACTTTATTTATGGTCTGATTGGCTATGTCTCTCCTAGTGACTTTATTTATGGTCTGAGTGACTGTCTCTCCTAGTGACTTTATGTATGGTCTGAGTGACTATGTCTTTCCTAGTGACTTTATTTATGATCTGAGTGACTATGTCTCTCCTAGTGACTTTATTTGTGGTCTGAGTGACTATGTCTCTCCTAGTGACTGTATTTATGGTCTCAGTGACTATGTCTCTCCTAGTGACTTTATTTATGGTCTGAGTGACTATGTCTCTCCTAGTGACTTTATTTGTGGTCTGAGTGACTATGTCTCGCCTAGTGACTTTATTTATGGTCTCAGTGACTATGTCTCTCCTAGTGACTTTATTTATGGCCTGAGTGACTATGTCTCTCCTAGTGACGTTATTTATGGTCTGAGTGACTATGTCTCTCCTAGTGACTTTATTTATGGTCTGAGTGACTATGTCTCTCCTAGTGATTTTATTTATGGTCTGAGTGACTATGTTTCTCCTAGTGACTTTATTTATGGTCTCAGTGACTATGTCTTTCCTAGTGACTTTATTTATGGTCTGAGTGACTATGTCTCTCCTAGCGACTTTATTTATGGTCTGAGTGACTATGTCTCTCTGAGTGACTTTATTTATGTTGTCTCCATTTTTTCACCGTTCCACTCTGATCTGTGTCGTGTCTGAGCTGCATCAACATTTGACAAAGACATTTCATGTTTCTAAGAAAACACCACTTCTGAACAATACATTTGACAATGACGTCGTTCAGTGTGATTCCATAGTACGCTGTAAAACAGTGGAGAAACACACGGGTCACGTCCCAAATGACACCCTGTTGCCTGTGTTGTGCACTGCTCTGGAGTCTGAGCTGTGGTGTTTCCTGTAGGTGGTTCATCTGGACAAGGGTGAGGACATGCAGAAGCTTCCTCTCCAGCCTCCCTACTACGACATGGCGCCCTCCGAGTCAACCCCTTTCACTGACAAGCCGGTGAGTAGAGCCGCCTTAACCGAGGTGTACAGCTGTATAAGGCAGGTATACAGGGTACTGCAGAGCCACGTTGAACAGGTGTATAAGGCAGGTATACAGGGTACTGCAGAGCCACGTTGAACAGGTGTATAAGGCAGGTATACAGGGTACTGCAGAGCCACGTTGAACAGGTGTATAAGGCAGGTATACAGGGTACTGCAGAGCCACGTTGAACAGGTGTATAAGGCAGGTATACAGGGCACTGCAGAGCCATGTTGAACAGGTGTATAAGGCAGGTATACAGGGTACTGCAGAGTCACGTTGAACAGGTGTATAAGGCAGGTATACAGGGTACTGCAGAGCCACGTTGAACAGGTGTATAAGGCAGGTATACAGGGTACTGCAGAGCCATGTTGAACAGGTGTATAAGGCAGGTACACAGGGTACTGCAGAGCCACGTTGAACAGGTGTATAAGGCAGGTATACAGGGTACTGCAGAGCCACGTTGAACAGGTGTATAAGGCAGGTATACAGGGCACTGCAGAGCCATGTTGAACAGGTGTATAAGGCAGGTATACAGGGTACTGCAGAGTCACGTTGAACAGGTGTATAAGGCAGGTATACAGGGTACTGCAGAGCCACGTTGAACAGGTGTATAAGGCAGGTATACAGGGTACTGCAGAGCCATGTTGAACAGGTGTATAAGGCAGGTACACAGGGTACTGCAGAGCCACGTTGAACAGGTGTATAAGGCAGGTATACAGGGTACTGCAGAGCCACGTTGAACAGGTGTATAAGGCAGGTATACAGGGTACTGCAGAGCCATGTTGAACAGGTGTATAAGGCAGGTATACAGGGTACTGCAGAGCCACGTTGAACAGGTGTATAAGGCAGGTATACAGGGTACTGTAGAGCCATGTTGAACAGGTGTATAAGGCAGGTATACAGGGTACTGCAGAGCCATGCTGAACAGGTGTATAAGGCAGGTATACAGGGTACTGTAGAGCCATGTTGAACAGGTGTATAAGGCAGGTATACAGGGTACTGCAGAGCCATGCTGAACAGGTGTATAAGGCAGGTATACAGGGTACTGCCAGCTTTTACCTTAGCCTCTGGATCTATTAGGCCAGTGTACTGGGGGCTACCTGGCCCAAATCTGCCTCTCTCTGAGCAGGTGTAGTACCAGGGTAGGCCAAGGGGCTACCTCTCTCCCTCTCCCTCTATCTCTTCCTCTCTACCTCTACCTCTCCACATCTCTACCTCTCTACCTCTACCTCTCTACCTCAACCGCTCTACCTCTAGCTCTACCTCTACCTCTACCTCTATCTCTATCTCTATTTCTAACTCAATCTCTATCTCTACCTCTCTACGTCTCCACCTCTCTACCTCTCTAACTCTACGTTTCTACCTCTACCAATCAAAACTTTTAGAACACCTACTCATTCAAGGGTTTTTCTTTATTTTTTACTCTTTTCTACATTGTAGAATAATAGTGAAAACATCAAAACTGTGAAATAACACATATGGAATCATGTTTTAACAAATAAAGTGTTCAACAAATCAAAATATATTTTAAATTTGAGATTCTTCAAAGTAGCCACCCTTTGCCTTGATGACAGCTTTGCACACGCTTGGCATTCTCTCAACCAGCTTCATGAGCTAGTCACCTGCAATGTATTTCAAATAACAGGTGAGCCTTCTTAAAAGTTAACTTGTGGAATTTATTTCCTTCAGAATGTGTTTGAGCCAATCAGTTGTGTTGTGACAAGGTAGGGGGGTATACAGAAGATAGCCATATTTGGTAAAAGACTAAGTCCATATTATGGTAAGAACAGCTCAAATACGCAGAGAAACGACAGTCCATCATTACTTTAAGACATGAAGGTCAGTCAATATGGAAAATTTCAAAAACATTGAAAGTTTCTTCAAGTCCAGTCGCAATAACCATCAAGCGCTATGATGAAACTGGCTCTCATGAGGACCGCCACAGGAAAGGAAGACCCAGAGTTACCTCTGCTGCAGAGGATAAGTTCATTAGAGTTACCAGCCTCAGAAATTGCAGTCCAAATAAAAGCTTTACAGAGTTCAAGTAACAGACACATCTCAACATCAACTGTTCAGAGGAGACTGCGTGAATCAGGCCTTCATGGTCGAATTGCTGCAAAGAAACAACTACTAAAGAACACCAATAATAAGAAGAGACTTGATTGAGCCAAGAAACACGAGCAATGGACATTAGATCGGCGGAAATGTGTCCTTTGGTCTGGAGTCCGAATTTGAGATTTTTGGTTCCAACCGCCGTGTGTTTGTGAGACGCGGTGGGGGAGAACGGGTTTATCTCCGCATGTCTATTTACCACTGTGAAGCATGGAGGAGGTGTGATGGTGTGGGGGTGCTTTGCTGGTAACACTTAACCAGCATGGCTACCACAGCAATCTGCAAAGAAACACCATCCCATCTGGTTTGGGCTTAGTGGGACTATCATTTAATTTTTAAACAGAACAATGACCCGACACACCTCCAGGCTGTGTAAGGGCTATTTTACCAAGAAGGAGAGTGATGGAGTGCTGTGTCAGATGACCTGGCCTCCACAATCACCCGACCTCAACACCAACTGAGATGGTTTGGCATGAGTTGGATTGCAGAGTGAAGGAAAAGCAGCCAACAAGTGCTAAGCATACGTGGGAACTCCTTCAAGACTGTTGGAAAAGCATTCCAGGTGAAGCTGGTTGAGAGAATGCCAACAGTGTCCAAAGCTGTCATCAAGGCAATAGGGCTACTTTAAAAAATCTCAAATATAAAATATATATATCTCTACCTCTACCTCTCCACCTCTCTCATTATCTCTATACGCTATCTCTATCTATACTTCTATGTCTACTTCTATCTCTACCTCTACCTCCCTGCCTCTACCTCTCAACAAATACCTCTACCTCTATCTCTACCTCTATCTCTACCTGTATCTCTACCTGTATCTCTATCTCTACTTCTATCTCTATCTCTACCTCCCTGCCTCTACCTCTCAACAAATACCTCTACCTCTATCTCTATTTCAATCTCTACTTCTACCTCTCTATATTTATTTCTACCTCTATCTCAACCTCTACCTCTAACTCTCTACCTCTATCTATACATCTATCTCTACCTGTATCTCTATCTCTACTTCTATCTCTATCTCTACCTCCCTGCCTCTACCTCTCAACAAATACCTCTACCTCTATCTCTACCTCTATCTCTATCTCTATTTCTAACTCAATCTCTATCTGTAACTCTACCTCTATCTATACCTCTCTACCTCTATCTCTATCTCTACCTCTATCTATATGTCTACTTCTATCTCTACCTCTATCTCTATCTATATCTCTATCTGTAACTCTACCTCTATCTATACCTCTCTACCTCTCTACCTCTATCTCTATTTCAATCTCTACTTCTACCTCTCTATATTTATTTCTACCTCTATCTCAACCTCTACCTCTAACTCTCTACCTCTATCTATACATCTATCTCTACCTGTATCTCTATCTCTACTTCTATCTCTATCTCTACCTCGCTGCCTCAACCTCTCTACATATACAGTGGGGAGAACAAGTATTTGATACACTGCCGATTTTGCAGGTTTTCCTACTTACAAAGCATGTAGAGGTCTGTAATTTTTATCATAGGTACACTTCAACTGTGAGAGACGGAATCTAAAACAAAAATCCAGAAAATCACATTGTATGATTTTTAAGTAATTCATTTGCATTTTATTGCATGACATAAGTATTTGATCACCTACCAACCAGTAAGAATTCCGGCTCTCACAGACCTGTTAGTTTTTCTTTAAGAAGCCCTCCTGTTCTCCACTCATTACCTGTATTAACTGCACCTGTTTGAACTCGTTACCTGTATAAAAGACACCTGTCCACACACTCAATCAAACAGACTCCAACCTCTCCACAATGGCCAAGACCAGAGAGCTGTGTAAGGACATCAGGGATAAAATTGTAGACCTGCACAAGGCTGGGATGGGCTACAGGACAATAGGCAAGCAGCTTGGTGAGAAGGCAACAACTGTTGGCGCAATTATTAGAAAATAGAAGAAAATAGAAGAAGTTCAAGATGATGGTCAATCACCCTCGGTCTGGGGCTCCATGCAAGATCTCACCTCGTGGGGCATCAATGATCATGAGGAAGGTGAGGGATCAGCCCAGAACTACACGGCAGGACCTGGTCAATGACCTGAAGAGAGCTGGGACCACAGTCTCAAAGAAAACCATTAGTAACACACTACGCCGTCATGGATTAAAATCCTGCAGCGCACACAAGGTCCCCCTGCTCAAGCAGGCGCATGTCCAGGCCCGTCTGAAGTTTGCCAATGACCATCTGGATGATCCAGAGGAGGAATGGGAGAAGGTCATGTGGTCTGATGATTCAAAAATAGAGCTTTTTGGTCTAAACTCCACTCGCCGTGTTTGGAGGAAGAAGAAGGATGAGTACAACCCCAAGAACACCATCCCAACCGTGAAGCATGGAGGTGGAAACATCATTCTTTGGGGATGCTTTTCTGCAAAGGGGACAGGACGACTGCACCGTATTGAGGGGAGGATGGATGGGGCCATGTATTGCGAGATCTTAGCCAACAACCTCCTTCCCTCAGTAAGAGCATTGATGATGGGTCGTGGCTGGGTCTTCCAGCATGACAACGACCCGAAACACACAGCCAGGGCAACTAAGGAGTGGCTCCGTAAGAAGTATCTCAAGGTCCTGGAGTGGCCTAGCCAGTCTCCAGACCTGAACCCAATAGAAAATCTTTGGAGGGAGCTGAAAGTCCGTATTGCCCAGCGACAGCCCCGAAACCTGAAGGATCTGGAGAAGGTCTGTATGAAGGAGTGGGCCAAAATCCCTGCTGCAGTGTGTGCAAACCTGGTCAAGAACTACAGGAAACGTATGATCTCTGTAATTGCAAACAAAGGATTCTGTACCAAATATTAAGTTCTGCTTTTCTGATGTATCAATACTTATGTCATGCAATAAAATGCGAATTAATTACTTAAAAATCATACAATGTGATTTTCGGGATTTTTGTTTTAGATTCCGTCTCTCACAGTTGAAGTGTACCTATGATAAAAATTACAGACCTCTACATGCTTTGTAAGTAGGAAAATCGGCAAAATCGGCAGTGTATCAAATACTTGTTCTCCCCACTGTATCTCTAACTCTACCTCTCTACCTCTATCTCTACCTCTACCTCTGCCTCTAACGTTCTACCTCTTTATCTACCTCTCTATCTCTGTCTCTACCTCTATCTCTACCTCTACCTCTTCTTCTATCTCTACCTCTTCCTCTATCTCTATCTCTACCTCTATCTCTATCTCCATCCCTACCTCTATCTCTATCTCTATCTCTACCTCTATCTCTATCTCCATCCCTACTATCTCTGTCTCTACCTCTATCTCTACCTCTACCTCTACCTCTATCTCTACCTCTTCCTCTATCTCTATCTCTACCTCTATCTCTATCTCCATCCCTACCTCTATCTCTGTCTCTACCTCTATCTCTACCTCTTCCTCTATCTCTATCTCTACCTCTATCTCTATCTCCATCCCTACCTCTATCTCTGTCTCTACCTCTATCTCTACCTCTTCCTCTATCTCTATCTCTACCTCTATCTCTATCTCCATCCCTACCTCTATCTCTGTCTCTACCTCTATCTCTACCTCTTCCTCTATCTCTACCTCTATCTCTATCTCTATCTCCATCCCTACTATCTCTGTCTCTACCTCTATCTCTACCTCTACCTCTATCTCCATCCCTACCTCTTCCTCTATCTCTATCTCTACCTCTATCTCTATCTCCATCCCTACCTCTATCTCTGTCTCTACCTCTATCTCTACCTCTTCCTCTATCTCTATCTCTACCTCTATCTCTATCTCCATCCCTACCTCTATCTCTGTCTCTACCTCTATCTCTACCTCTATCTCTATCTCCATCCCTACCTCTATCTCTATCTCCATCCCTACCTCTATCTCTACCTCTATCTCTACCTCTTCCTCTATCTCTATCTCCATCTCTACCTCTCTACCTCTCTGCCTCTACCTCTCTACCTCTCAAAATGGCACCATATTTCCAACATAGTGCACTGTTCAGACCAAACCCCTATAGACCCTAGTCAGAAGTAGTGCACTATTTCTGACCAGACCCCTATAGACCCTAGTCAGAAGTAGTGCACTATTTCTGACCAGACCCCTATAGACCCTAGTCAGAAGTAGTGCACTATTTCTGACCAGACCCCTATAGACCCTAGTCAGAAGTAGTGCACTTTCATGGGAATATGGTCTCATTTTGGACACAACCTTCAGCTGCATTATCAGCATTACCTCCTGTAAACCCACCAGCAGCATTTACCTCCTGTAAACCCATTAGCAGCATTTACCTCCTATAAACCCATCAGCATCATTTACCTCCTGTAAACCCACCAGCAGCATTTACCTCCTGTAAACCCACCAGCAAAATGTACCTCCTGTAAACCCACCAGCAGAATTTAACTCCTGTAAACCTACCAGCATAATTTACCTCCTGTAAACCCACGAGCAGCATTTACCTCCTGTAAACCCACCAGCAGCATTTACCTCCTGTAAACCCACCAGCAAAATGCACCTCCTGTAAACCCACCAGCAGCATTTACCTCCTGTAAACCCACCAGCAGCATTTACTTCCTGTAAACCCACCAGCAGCATTTACCTCCTGTAAATCCACCAGCAGCAGTTACCTCCTGTAAACCCACCAGCAGAATTTACCTCCTGTAAACCCACCAGCAGCATTTACCTCCTGTAAACCTACCAGCATAATTTACCTCCTGTAAACCCACCAGCAGCATTTACCTCCTGTTAACCCATTATCATTATTTACAGTGCCTTGCAAAAGTATTCACCCCCTTGGCATTTTTCATATTTTGTTGCATTACAACCTGTAATATACATTGATTTTTATTTGGAATCCATGTAATTGACATACACAAAATAGTCCATATTGGTGAAGTGAATTGAAAAAAATAACATTTTCAAAAAAATTCTAAAATCTAAATAATCTGAAAAGTGGTGCGTGCATTCACCCCCTTTGCTTTGAAGTGGTCCCGTGTGGCTCAGTTGGTAGAGCATGGCGCTTGCAACGCCAGGGTTGTGGGTTCATTCCCCACGGGGGGACCAGGATGAATATGTATGAACTTTCCAATTTGTAAGTCGCTCTGGAAAAGAGTGTCTGCTAAATGACTTAAATGTAATGTAAATGTAAGCCCCTAAATAAAATCTGGTGCAACCAATTACCTTCAGAAGTGACATAATTAGTTAAATAAAGTCCACCTGTGTGCAATTTAACCTCTCTGCGCACAGATCCCTTTAGCGGGATCATTTCCCTAAACAACCGTTGAATTGCAGGGCGCCAAATTCAAAAATATTACAAAAAATATTTATAATCATGCAATCACAAGTGAAATATACCAAAACACAGCTTAGCTTGTTGTTAATCCACCTATCGTGTCAGATTTTGAAAATATGCTTTACAGAGAAAGAAATCCAAGCTTTTGTGAGTGTATCAATCAATGCTACAACAGCTAGCCCCAAATTAGCATGGTCACGAAAGTCAGAAAAGCAATACAATTAATCGCTTACCTTTGATAATCTTCGGATGTTTGCACTCACAAGACTCCCAGTTACACAATAAATGTTATTTTTGTTCGATAAATATTACTTTTATAACAAAAAAACGCCATTTGGGTTGCGCGTTATGTTCAGAAAACTACAGCCTCGTTCCGGTGCTGAAAGGCAGAAGAAAATTCCCAGACGTATCAGATACAAAAATATTACTAAAAATATTTATAATCATGCAATCACAAGTGAAATATACAAAAACACAGCTTAGCTTGTTGTTAACCTATCGTGTCAGATTTTGAAAATATGCTTTGCAACAAAAGCAATCTAAGCTTTTGTGAGTGTATCAATCAATGCTAGAACAGTTAGCCTTATATTAGCTTGGTTAGCTTGGTCACGAAAGTCAGAAAAGCAATAAAATTAATCGCTTACCTTTGATAATCTTCGGATGTTTGCACTCACGAGACTCCCAGTTACACAACAAATGTTATTTTTGTTCGATAAATATTACTTTTATAACAAAAAAACGGCATTTGGGTTGCGCGTTATGTTCTGAAAACTACAGCCTCGTTCCGTTCGACAAAAATTCCAAAAAGTATCCGTAATGTTCGTAGAAACATGTCAAATGTTTTTTATAATCAATCCTCAGGTTGTTTTTAACAAACATAATCGATAATATTTCAACCGGACCGTAACCGATTCAATAAGAGAGAAAAAGAAAATGGAGAGCTCCCCTCTCGCGCGCAGGAACTATTCAGAGGACACCTGACTACTTTTGAAAAATCTCGTTCATTTTTCAAAATAAAAGCCTGAAACTATGTCTAAAGCCTGGTCACAGCCTGAGGAAGCCATTGGAAAATGAATCTGGTTGATACCCCTTTAAATGGAAGAAAGACTGGCCAGGAAACACAGATAAAAAAATATATATATCACTTCCGGGTTAGATTTTCTCAGGTTTTCGCCTGCAGAAACAGTTTTGTTATACTCACAGACAATATTTTGACAGTTTTGGAAACTTTGGAGTGTTTTCTATAAATTATATGCATATTCTACGATCTGGACCTGAGAAATAGTCAGTTTACCTTGGGAACATTATTAAAAAAAAAAAAAAAAAAATCTGACCCCTAGCGTCAAGAAGCTAAGTGTCACATGATCTGTCACATGATCTCTGTATATTTACAGCTGTTCTGAAAGGCCCCAGAGTCTGCAACACAACTAAGCAAGGGGCACTATGAAAACCAAGGAGCTCTCCAAACAGGTCAGGGACAAAGTTGTGGAGAAGTACTGATCAGGGTTGGGTTATAAAAAATATCTGAAACTTTGAACATCCCACAGAGCACCATTAAATCCATTATAAAAAAAAAAATAAGAATATGGCACCACAACAAACCTGCCAAGAGAGGGCCGCCCACCAAAACTCACAGACCAGGCAAGGAGGCCAATAATCAGAGAGGCAACAAAGAGACCAAAGATAACCCTGAAGGAGCTGCAAAGCTCCACAGCAGAGATTGGAGTATCTGTCCGTAGGACCACTTTAAGCCGTACACTCCACAGAGCTGGTCTTTACGGAAGAGTGGCCAGAAAAAAAAGCCATTGCTTAAAGAAACAAATAAGCCAACAAGTTTGGTGTTCACCAAAAGGCATGTGGGAGACTCCTCAAACATATGGAAGAAGGTACTCAGGTCAGATGAGACTAAAATTGAGCTTTTTGGCCATCAAAGAAAACGCTATGTCTGGCGCAAACCCAACACCTCTCATCACCCGGAGAACATCAATCACACAGTGAAGCATGGTGGTGGCAGCATCATGCTGTGGGTTTGTTTTTCAGCGGCAGGGACTGGGAAACTGGTCATGATAAATGATGGATGGCGCTAAATACAGGGGAATTCTTGAGGGAAACCTGTTTCAGTCTTCCAGAGATTTGAGACTGGGACGGAGGTTCACCTTCCAGTAGGACAATGACCCTAAACATACTGCTAAAGCAATACTCGAGTGGTTTAAGGGGAAACATTTACATGTCTTGGAATGGCCTAGTCAAAGCACAGACCTCAATCCAATTGAGAATCTGTGGTATGACTTAAAGATTGCTGTACACAAGCGGAACCCATCCAACTTGAAGGAGCTGGAGCAGTTTTGCCTTGAAGAATGGGCAAAAATCCCAGTGGCTAGATGTGCCAATATGTGCTTATAGAGACATACCCCGAGAGACTTGCAGCTGTAATTGCTGCAAAAGGTGGCGCTACAATGTCTATGCTTGGTAAAGCCCTACCTTATCTCAGCTCACTGGTCACCATAACAACACCCACCCGTAGCAGGCACTCCAGCAGGTATATTTCACTGGTCATCCACAAAGCCAAAACTTACTTTGGCCACCTTTCCTTCCAGTTCTCTGCTGTCAATGACTGGAACGAATTACAAAAATCACTGAAGGTGAAGTCTTATATCTGTCTCTCTAACGTTAAAACTTCTTCAGGATTGGTGTCCCTTCCACGAGACGGTTGAGCTAACGTAGACTAATGCGATTAGCATGAGGTTGTAAGTGACAAGAAAGTGAGTGACATTTCCCAGGACATAGACATATCTGATATTGGCAGAAAGCTTAAATTCTTGTTAATCTAACTGCACTGTCCAATTTACAGTAGCTATTAGAGTGAAATAATACCAGGCTATTGTTTGAGGAGAGTGCACAGTTATGAACATGAAAAGTTATTAATAAACAAATTAGTCACATTTGGGCAGTCTTGATACCACATTTTGAACAGAAATACAATGGTTCATTGTATCAGTCTAAAACTTTGCACATACACTACTGCCATCTAGTGGCCAAAATCTAAATTGCATCTGGGCTGGAATAATACATTATGACCTTTCTCTTGCGTTTCAAAGATGATGGTACCAAAAAAAATACAAATGAATGGTTCATTTTTTCTTTGTATTATCTTTTACCAGATCTATTCTCCAACATTCCTTTCACATTTCCACAAACTTCCAAGTGTTTTATTTCAAATGGTACCAAGAATATGCATATCCTTGCTTCAGGGCCTGAGCTACAGGCAGTTAGATTTGGGTATAGCTCATTGAGTGTCACTGTTGACTATCAAGAGTTTGCCTTGTAGTCAGTGTCGACTGCAAGCTAGCTGGGGTGTTTTGGCTCTGCTAAACACACACACACACACACACACACACACACACACACACACACACACACACACACACACACACACACACACACACACACACACACACACACACACACACACACACACACACACACACACACACACACACACACACACACACACACACACACACACACACAGACTTCCCAGGAAATGTGTGCCAGTGTGAGGTTCATTGTTTGTCAACTTGTCACAAAGTTTAACAATGTCTGTGGCTTGATGTTCAATATAAATGTCATGTTTTTCACCCTGGATTGCTTGACAGCGTGGCTTTTTAGGCTTGGTCTGCCTGATCACAAGATTATGCCAGAGGTTTGTGTTGTCACCAGGCTTTAAGTTATTCACAAAGTTTTCACAAAAGCATGACTCACAGATTGAATTATAGATGTTCAACTTGATGTGTCAGAGAGTTGTCAGAGTAGCAGTGAACCATATGATACAGTGACACCGCACACAGAGTAAAACAACATGTCTGGAGGGGGGATCCGAGCAGAGCAGTCATCGTTTTCATCCCCTTTCTAGTTAGTTGCTTGGTAATGTGGAAATCCCTAACTCAGGTCTGGAACCAATAGTCAATTAAACAAATCTGCATATTTTATCTTCCCTGTTTCTCCTCTACAGCAGGGTACACATATAGACCATAACCTGACAACGTTGGTCATATAGTGTAGTCAACACACAATCTAATGTCTATTTTGGTCCCAGTAATACCTGTTATTAACCACTGTATGTAATCCCAGTAATACCTGTTATAAACCACTGTATGTAATCCCAGTAATACCTGTTATAAACCACTGTAGGTAATCCCAGTAATACCTGTTATTAACCACTGCATGTAATCCCAGTAATACCTGTTATTAACCACTGTACGTAATCCCAGTAATACCTGTTATAAACTACTGTATGTAATCCCAGTAATACCTTTTATTAACTACTGCATTTAATCCCAGTAATACCTGTTATAAACTACTGTATGTAATCCCAGTAATACCTGTTATTAACTACTGTATGTAATCCCAGTAATACCTGTTATAAACTACTGTATGTAATCCCAGTAATACCTGTTATTAACTACTGTATGTAATCCCAGAAATACCTGTTATAAACTACTGTATGTAATCCCAGTAATACCTGTTATTAACTACTGTATGTAATCCCAGTAATACCTGTTATTAACTATTGTATGTAATCCCAGTAATACCTGTTATAAACTACTGTATGTAATCCCAGTAATACCTGTTATTAACTACTGTATGTAATCCCAGTAATACCTGTTATTAACTACTGTATGTAATCCCAGTAATACCTGGTATTAACTACTGTATGTAATCCCAGTAATACCTGTTATTAACTACTGTATGTAATCCCAGTAATACCTGTTATTAACTACTGTATGTAATCCCAGTAATACCTGTTATAAACCACTGTATGTAATCCCAGTAATACCTGTTATTAACTACTGCATGTAATCCCAGTAATACCTGTTATTAACTACTGCATGTAATCCCAGTAATACCTGTTATTAACTACTGCATGTAATCCCAGTAATACCTGCTATAAACTACTGTATGTAATCCCAGTAATACCTGTTATTAACTACTGTATGTAATCCCAGTAATACCTGTTATAAACTACTGCATGTAATCCCAGTAATATCTGTTATAAACTACTGTATGTAATCCCAGTAATACCTGTTATTAACTACTGTATGTAATCCCAGTAATACCTGTTATTAACTACTGTATGTAATCCCAGTAATACCTGTTATTAACTACTGTATGTAATCACAGTAATACCTGTTATAAACTACTGTATGTAATCCCAGTAATACCTGTTATTAACTACTGCATGTAATCCCAGTAATACCTGTTATTAACTACTGCATGTAATCCCAGTAATACCTGTTATAAACCACTGTATGTAATCCCAGTAATACCTGTTATTAACTACTGTATGTAATCCCAGTAATACCTGTTATTAACTACTGCATGTAATACCTGTTATTAACTACTGCATGTAATCCCAGTAATACCTGTTATTAACTACTGCATGTAATCCCAGTAATACCTGCTATAAACTACTGTATGTAATCCCAGTAATACCTGTTATTAACTACTGTATGTAATCCCAGTAATACCTGTTATTAACTACTGTATGTAATCCCAGTAATACCTGTTATAAACCACTGTATGTAATCCCAGTAATACCTGTTATAAACTACTGTATGTAATCCCAGTAATACCTGTTATTAACTACTGTATGTAATCCCAGTAATACCTGTTATTAACTACTGTATGTAATCCCAGTAATACCTGTTATAAACCACTGTATGTAATCCCAGTAATACCTGTTATTAACTACTGTATGTAATCCCTGTAATACCTGTTATTAACTACTGTATGTAATCCCAGTAATACCTGTTATAAACCACTGTATGTAATCCCAGTAATACCTGTTATTAACTACTGTATGTAATCCCAGTAATACCTGTTATAAACTACTGCATGTAATCCCAGTAATACCTGTTATAAACCACTGTATGTAATCCCAGTAATACCTGTTGTAAACCACTGTATGTAATCCCAGTAATACCTGTTATTAACTACTGTATGTAATCCCAGTAATACCTGTTATAAACTACTGTATGTAATCCCAGTAATACCTGTTATAAACTACTGCATGTAATCCCAGTAATACCTGTTATAAACCACTGTATGTAAACCCAGTAATACCTGTTATAAACTACTGTATGTAATCCCAGTAATACCTGTTATTAACTACTGTATGTAATCCCAGTAATACCTGTTATAAACTACTGTATGTAATCCCAGTAATACCTGTTATTAACTACTGTATGTAATCCCAGTAATACCTGTTATAAACTACTGCATGTAATCCCAGTAATACCTGTTATAAACTACTGTATGTAATCCCAGTAATACCTGTTATTAACTACTGTATGTAATCCCAGTAATACCTGTTATAAACCACTGTAGGTAATCCCAGTAATACCTGTTATTAACCACTGCATGTAATCCCAGTAATACCTGTTATTAACCACTGTACGTAATCCCAGTAATACCTGTTATAAACTACTGTATGTAATCCCAGTAATACCTTTTATTAACTACTGCATTTAATCCCAGTAATACCTGTTATAAACTACTGTATGTAATCCCAGTAATACCTGTTATTAACTACTGTATGTAATCCCAGTAATACCTGTTATAAACTACTGTATGTAATCCCAGTAATACCTGTTATTAACTACTGTATGTAATCCCAGAAATACCTGTTATAAACTACTGTATGTAATCCCAGTAATACCTGTTATTAACTACTGTATGTAATCCCAGTAATACCTGTTATTAACTATTGTATGTAATCCCAGTAATACCTGTTATAAACTACTGTATGTAATCCCAGTAATACCTGTTATTAACTACTGTATGTAATCCCAGTAATACCTGTTATTAACTACTGTATGTAATCCCAGTAATACCTGGTATTAACTACTGTATGTAATCCCAGTAATACCTGTTATTAACTACTGTATGTAATCCCAGTAATACCTGTTATTAACTACTGTATGTAATCCCAGTAATACCTGTTATAAACCACTGTATGTAATCCCAGTAATACCTGTTATTAACTACTGCATGTAATCCCAGTAATACCCGTTATTAACTACTGCATGTAATCCCAGTAATACCTGTTATTAACTACTGCATGTAATCCCAGTAATACCTGCTATAAACTACTGTATGTAATCCCAGTAATACCTGTTATTAACTACTGTATGTAATCCCAGTAATACCTGTTATAAACTACTGCATGTAATCCCAGTAATATCTGTTATAAACTACTGTATGTAATCCCAGTAATACCTGTTATTAACTACTGTATGTAATCCCAGTAATACCTGTTATTAACTACTGTATGTAATCCCAGTAATACCTGTTATTAACTACTGTATGTAATCACAGTAATACCTGTTATAAACTACTGTATGTAATCCCAGTAATACCTGTTATTAACTACTGCATGTAATCCCAGTAATACCTGTTATTAACTACTGCATGTAATCCCAGTAATACCTGTTATAAACCACTGTATGTAATCCCAGTAATACCTGTTATTAACTACTGTATGTAATCCCAGTAATACCTGTTATTAACTACTGCATGTAATACCTGTTATTAACTACTGCATGTAATCCCAGTAATACCTGTTATTAACTACTGCATGTAATCCCAGTAATACCTGCTATAAACTACTGTATGTAATCCCAGTAATACCTGTTATTAACTACTGTATGTAATCCCAGTAATACCTGTTATTAACTACTGTATGTAATCCCAGTAATACCTGTTATAAACCACTGTATGTAATCCCAGTAATACCTGTTATAAACTACTGTATGTAATCCCAGTAATACCTGTTATTAACTACTGTATGTAATCCCAGTAATACCTGTTATTAACTACTGTATGTAATCCCAGTAATACCTGTTATAAACCACTGTATGTAATCCCAGTAATACCTGTTATTAACTACTGTATGTAATCCCTGTAATACCTGTTATTAACTACTGTATGTAATCCCAGTAATACCTGTTATAAACCACTGTATGTAATCCCAGTAATACCTGTTATTAACTACTGTATGTAATCCCAGTAATACCTGTTATAAACTACTGCATGTAATCCCAGTAATACCTGTTATAAACCACTGTATGTAATCCCAGTAATACCTGTTGTAAACCACTGTATGTAATCCCAGTAATACCTGTTATTAACTACTGTATGTAATCCCAGTAATACCTGTTATAAACTACTGTATGTAATCCCAGTAATACCTGTTATAAACTACTGCATGTAATCCCAGTAATACCTGTTATAAACCACTGTATGTAAACCCAGTAATACCTGTTATAAACTACTGTATGTAATCCCAGTAATACCTGTTATTAACTACTGTATGTAATCCCAGTAATACCTGTTATAAACTACTGTATGTAATCCCAGTAATACCTGTTATTAACTACTGTATGTAATCCCAGTAATACCTGTTATAAACTACTGCATGTAATCCCAGTAATACCTGTTATAAACTACTGTATGTAATCCCAGTAATACCTGTTATTAACTACTGTATGTAATCCCAGTAATACCTGTTATAAACTACTGCATGTAATCCCAGTAATACCTGTTATAAACCACTGTATGTAATCCCAGTAATACCTGTTATTAACTACTGTATGTAATCCCAGTAATACCTGTTATTAACTACTGTATGTAATCCCAGTAATACCTGTTATTAACTACTGTATGTAATCCCAGTAATACCTGTTATAAACTACTGTATGTAATCCCAGTAATACCTGTTATAAACTACTGTATGTAATCCCAGTAATACCTGTTATAAACTACTGTATGTAATCCCAGTAATACCTGTTATAAACTACTGTATGTAATCCCAGTAATACCTGTTATTAACTACTGTTTGTAATCCCAGTAATACCTCTTATTAACTACTGTATGTAATCCCAGTAATACCTCTTATTAACTACTGTATGTAATCCCAGTAATACCTGTTATTAACTACTGTATGTAATCCCAGTAATACCTGTTATATACCACTGTATGTAATCCCAGTAATACCTGTTATATACCACTGTATGTAATCCCAGTAATACCTGTTATTAACTACTGTATGTAATCCCAGTAATACCTGTTATTAACTACTGTATGTAATCCCAGTAATACCTGTTATTAACTACTGTATGTAATCCCAGTAATACCTGTTATAAACTACTGCCAGTGGATACAAAGAAAACCGCATCTGAGATATCTACTGCAGCCCTCATCCTCCACATACAACACCCGTTCTACCAGTCACATTCTGTTAAAGGTCCCCAAAGCACACACATCCCTGGGTCGCTCCTCTTTTCAGTTCGCTGCAGTCAGCGACAGGAAGGAACAGCAACAATCACTCAAACTGGACAGTTTTATCTCCATCTCTTCATTCAAAGACTCAATCATGGACACTCTTACTGACAGTTGTGGCTGCTTTGCGTGATGTATTGTTGTCTCTACCTTCTTGCCCTTTGTGCTGTTTTCTGTGCCCAATAATGTTTGTACCATGTTTTGTGCTGCTACCATGTTGTGTTGCTACCATGTTGTGTTGTCATGTGTTGCTACCATGTTGTGTTGCTACCATGTTGTTGTCATGTTGTGTTGATACCATGTTGTGTTGTCATGTGTTGCTACCATGTTGTGTTGCTGCCTTGTTATTTTGCTACCATGTTGTTGTCATGTTGTGTTGTTACCATGCTGTGTTGATACCATGTTTTGCTGCTACCATGTTGTTTTGCTAAAATGTTGTTGTCATGTTGTGTTGTTACCATGCTGTGTTGTCATGTGTTGCTGCCTTGCTGTGTTGTTGTCTTAGGTCTCTCTTTATGTAGTGTTGTGTTGTCTCTCTCTTTATGTAGTGTTGTGTTGTCTCTATGTAGTGTTGTGTTGTCTCTATGTAGTGTTGTGTTGTCTCTCCTATGTAGTGTTGTGTTGTCTCTCTTTATGTAGTGTTGTGTTGTCTCTCTCTTTATGTAGCGTTGTGTTGTCTCTCTCTTTATGTAGTGTTGTGTTGTCTCTCTCTTTATGTAGTGTTGTGTTGTCTCTCTCTTTATGTAGTGTTGTGTTGTCTCTCTCTTTATGTAGTGTTGTGTTGTCTCTCTCTTTATGTAGTGTTGTGTTGTCTCTCTCTTTATGTAGTGTTGTGTTGTCTCTCCTATGTAGTGTTGTGTTGTCTCTCTTGTTGTGATGTGTGTTTTTCCTATATATTTTTTATTAAATTCAATGCTTTATCCCAGGCCCCCGTCCCTGCAGGAGGCCTTTTTTCCTTTTGGTAGGCCCGTCATTGTAAATAAGAATTATTTGTTCTTGAACTGACTTGCCTAGTTAAAGAAAGTAAAGGTTAAATACAATCAAATAGAAATTGATCCGCTCTAGTGATACATCCCGTGTTTAAAGCCCATCAGCTCTGCATCTGCCATGTCGTCGGAATACCTGCTGGGGAACGAAAAACCATCCACTCCATCAGCCCAGGGAGTTTAGCGTGGAGAGGAAGTCCTCACACAGAGGAGCAGGGTTCGTGTCCCCTGTATAAACGGGGTGATTCACACAGGGACAGTGAGAGAGAGGCAGGGTTCGTCTCCCCTGTATAAACGGGGTGAATTCTCACAGGGACAGTGAGAGAGAAGCAGGGTTCGTCTCCCCTGTATAAACGGGGTGAATTCTCACAGGGACAGTGAGAGAGAAGCAGGGTTCGTCTCCCCTGTATAAACGGGGTGAATTCACACAGGGAGAGTGAGAGAGAAGCAGGGTTCGTCTCCCCTGTATAAACGGGGTGAATTCACACAGGGAGAGTGAGAGAGAAGCAGGGTTCGTCTCCCCTGTATAAACGGGGTGAATTCACACAGGGACAGTGAGAGAGAAGCAGGGTTCGTCTCCCCTGTATAAACGGGGTGAATTCACACAGGGACAGTGAGAGAGAAGCAGGGTTCGTCTCCCCTGTATAAACGGGGTGAATTCACACAGGGACAGTGAGAGAGAAGCAGGGTTCGTCTCCCCTGTATAAACGGGGTGAATTCACACAGGGACAGTGAGAGAGAAGCAGGGTTCGTCTCCCCTGTATAAACGGGGTGAATTCACACAGGGACAGTGAGAGAGAAGCAGGGTTCGTCTCCCCTGTATAAACGGGGTGAATTCACACAGGGACAGTGAGAGAGAAGCAGGGTTCGTCTCCCCTGTATAAACGGGGTGAATTCACACAGGGAGAGTGAGAGAGAAGCAGGGTTCGTCTCCCCTGTATAAACGGGGTGAATTCACACAGGGACAGTGAGAGAGAAGCAGGGTTCGTCTCCCCTGTATAAACGGGGTGAATTCACACAGGGAGAGTGAGAGAGAAGCAGGGTTCGTCTCCCCTGTATAAACGGGGTGAATTCACACAGGGACAGTGAGAGATAAGCAGGGTTCGTCTCCCCTGTATAAACTGCCTCCAGGCCCTCTCACGGACTGTACAGTCTACGTTAGTCAAGTGAATTTGTCACGAAAAGCAGAAAGATCCACTGTCGCATATTCCTTCATCAGAGTTCAGTTCTTCATGTCCGTCATTTGGGAATCAAATACCAGAATGTGTCAGGCGGGTGAGTCATGTTCTGAATGATAAAAGGTTGCCGGGCATCATACACAGCAGTAACAGAATGTGTTCACTTTTATTCACAGTTATTTATTCTTAAAGATCAGTCTTCCCACATTCTGCATCTGAGGAAGGACATGTCTCATTTCTCCCCCCCCCCCCCCCCCCACTCCTAAACATTAAATATTAACCCCATCCTAACTAATTACTGACGCCGCACTTTAAACCACTCTCATCTTTTTTTCAATGATCTGTCAAGTATAACCTAATTACTATCACTTCACCCTGTGAATAACCAATTCTCCTCGCTGATAATGAAGGGGAAGAAATGTTGTTTTCAAAACTCTGGGAAAGTCTGTCTGTCTGTCTGTCTGTCTGTCTGTCTGTCTGTCTGTCTGTCTTTTACAAAACACGCAGGACACAACCTCACATCAATATGACATCGGAGATGGAGATTTAGGAAAACACATTTGTTAAAGAGAAGAGCTCTTGTGCTATTAGTAATATTACTAATGAAAAAGTCAGAACCTAATCAAAAGGCTTTGCTGGGACTAAGTCCTCAGTCTCTGAGGGGTCGTCAAGCAGCTCTCAAAAGGCTAGGTGGTGGCGTACCCAGGGTTGTACTTGTTCCACTGCTGTCTTTAGTTGTCCTTGTTTTGCCCTATTCACTTCTGTTGTCACAGAAAGGGTAGAGCTGTCTGAACAGAGCAGCCAGGTGGTTTTAGATTCAGGGTAGAGCTGTCTGAACAGAGCAGCCAGGTGGTTTTAGATTCAGGGTAGAGCTGTCTGAACAGAGCAGCCAGGTGGTTTTAGATTCAGGGTAGAGCTGTCTGAACAGAGCAGCCAGGTGGTTTTAGATTCAGGGTAGAGCTGTCTGAACAGAGCAGCCAGGTGGTTTCAGATTCAGGGCAGAGCTGTCTGAACAGAGCAGCCAGGTGGTTTTAGATTCAGGGTAGAGCTGTCTGAACAGAGCAGCCAGGTGGTTTTAGATTCAGGGTAGAGCTGTCTGAACAGAGCAGCCAGGTGGTTTCAGATTCAGGGCAGAGCTGTCTGAACAGAGCAGCCAGGTGGTTTTAGATTCAGGGCAGAGATGTCTGAACAGAGCAGCCAGGTGGTTTTAGATTCAGGGTAGAGATGTCTGAACAGAGCAGCCAGGTGGTTTTAGATTCAGGGTAGAGCTGTCTGAACAGAGCAGCCAGGTGGTTTTAGATTCAGGGCAGAGATGTCTGAACAGAGCAGCCAGGTGGTTTTAGATTCAGGGCAGAGCTGTCTGAACAGAGCAGCCAGGTGGTTTCAGATTCAGGGCAGAGCTGTCTGAACAGAGCAGCCAGGTGGTTTTAGATTCAGGGTAGAGATGTCTGAACAGAGCAGCCAGGTGGTTTCAGATTCAGGGCAGAGCTGTCTGAACAGAGCAGCCAGGTGGTTTTAGATTCAGGGTAGAGATGTCTGAACAGAGCAGCCAGGTGGTTTTAGATTCAGGGTAGAGCTGTCTGAACAGAGCAGCCAGGTGGTTTTAGATTCAGGGCAGAGATGTCTGAACAGAGCAGCCAGGTGGTTTTAGATTCAGGGTAGAGCTGTCTGAACAGAGCAGCCAGGTGGTTTTAGATTCAGGGTAGAGCTGTCTGAACAGAGCAGCCAGGTGGTTTTAGATTCAGGGTAGAGCTGTCTGAACAGAGCAGCCAGGTGGTTTTAGATTCAGGGCAGAAAGGATCTTTGATTGGCAGTGCATGACGTGTAAACATAGTAACAGATACCCACTGACTGTGTGAGGCAGGAAACCAGATCAAATACCTGGTTTTACCAATGAACGTCAGTTCTCCCTGGGAAGGTCTCATCCTGCTCTCCTTAATCTCATCCCTGGGCGTCACGGTGACAGCAGCATATTTACCTTAACCCCCCCCTCCCTATTTTGCATTTTCTTCGTCAACAACCAACAATCTCCCTCTCTCTCTCTTCGTCAACATCCGACACCGCTCCGCCTTTCCCTCATTACCATTTTCCCTGTAGACAGACCGTTTTGCATCCCAAATGGCACTTCTGTTGACCGGAGCCTTATGGACCCTGGTCAAAAGTTGTGCACTACGGAATTGGGTTTCATTTGTGACACGGACCAAGACCACCTTCTCCAATCAATCACATTCACTCAGTTTATTCTTCGGCTTTCCGTTTAATCGAAACAATACTACATGCAAATGATGTTGTGGCTCGATTAGACCAACGAGCATCGACAATAGACCACCAAGGCAGTGTGGGGTTCTGGGGCATGTTTCACCCACTCATGGCGCGAGGAGAGGAGAAGCTCTCCATTGTCTACTCCTGACGTCATCTCTCCTCGTCTTCTTCTCAAAACCCTTTGTAGGAGAAGGTCAGACGGGAAGGACCAATGGGTTTTGAGAAGAAGACGAGGAGAGAGGACGCAAGGAGTATACAATCGAGATCTTCTCCGTGTCATTCTAGAAGTCATAGATTTAGAGTCCAGTCTTCTCCTGCTCTCTTCCTGATGTTGAGGAACAATGTAATTCATCTCCTCATTTTTCTTACCTCTGATTCCTTCATCTCTGGCTTTTTGAATTCTTTGGTTTCACAAGAGTCTTACCACTTGGTCTGAACATAACTATTATACGTACTTGTTGTTCGATTTGACACCCACAGGGTACAGTCAACACATATTGACACCCACAAGACACAGTCAACACATATTGACACCCACAGGACACAGTCAACACATATTGACACCCACAGGGTACAGTCAACACATATTGACACCCACAGTACACAGTCAACACATATTGACACCCACAGGGCACAGTCAACACATATTGACACCCACAGTACACAGTCAACACATATTGACACCCACAGGACACAGTCAACACATATTGACACCCACAGAACACAGTCAACACATATTGACACCCACAGGACACAGTCAACACATATTGACACCCACAGGGTACAGTCAACACATATTGACACCCACAGGGTACAGTCAACACATATTGACACCCACAGGGTACAGTCAACACATATTGACACCCACAGGGTACAGTCAACACATATTGACACCCACAGGGTACAGTCAACACATATTGACACCCACAGTACACAGTCAACACATATTGACACCCACAGGGTACAGTCAACACATATTGACACCCACAGTACACAGTCAACACATATTGTCTTACTACAGTCTTGCTAACATGGGCCAAGGAAATCAAAATGTCCATGTTGTTATGTGAAATAATGTTGTTTATGACTTCCTTACGTCTGTGTCTCCTGTCTCATCTCTGCATCTGTATTTTTCTATATGTGTGTTTAATGTCTAGGATGGTCTTTAGTCTGGGTTTATACGTGTCTAATACAGTGTTTACAGGATGCTGTCTTTATCCGTCTGTAGGATGGGAACTTTCCCAAAATTACCAGGTTTTTCAGAAATCCTACTTGGAGGATTTTATATTTTTTGTTTTTTCCCTCCTGAATTCCCAAATCTTCTTACTGGGATTTCTCGAAAACCTGGTAATTGCAGATGCAAGTTACTAGAATTTTCAAACCGTAAGTGTCTGTCCTTTGGTTTTCTGTCTTATGTCTCTGGTCAGTTGTGTTCTTTCTGTCTTTGGTTTTCTGTCTTATGTCTCTGGTCAGTTGTGTTCTTTCTCTCTTTGGTTTTCTGTCTTATGTCTCTGGTCAGTTGTGTTCTTTCTGTCTTTGGTTTTCTGTCTTATGTCTCTGGTCAGTTGTGTTCTTTCTGTCTTTGGTTTTCTGTCTTATGTCTCTGGTCAGTTGTGTTCTTTCTGTCTTTGGTTTTCTGTCTTATGTCTCTGGTCAGTTGTGTTCTTCCTGTCTTTGGTCTTTGGTTTTCTGTCTAATGTCTCTAACTGTCATTTTATTTGTGTACTGCCTCTTCCTGTCCTTGGGTCTGTCAATAAGTAAGTCTTCTGTTTTAATGTCTCCTCTTCATCTCTGTCACGTCTCCTCTACTCATCATTTATGTGTTCTCTGTGTGTATCATGCTGTTGTGTTTAGCCTCATTGTCATCTCTGTTTGTGTTTAGATCCATTTGACCCGTTCGTAACAGCTTTCGTGAACACAAACTAGTGTATCTATGTTATCATAGAACCCTCTCTCATTATCATAGAATCCTCTCTCATTATCATCATAGAACTCTCTCATTATCTTAGAACCCTCTCTCATTATCTTAGAACCCTCTCTCATTATCATAGAATCCTCTCTCATTATCATCATAGAACTCTCTCATTATCTTAGAACCCTCTCTCATTATCATAGAACTCTATCTATCTATCTATCTATCTATCTATCTATCTATCTATCTATCTATCTATCTATCTATCTATCTATCTATCTATCTATCTATCTATCTATCTATCTATCTATCTATCTATCTACCTCTCTACCTCTCTACCTCTCTAGCTCTCTACCTCTCTGTCTCTCTCTCTCTGTCTCTCTCTCTCTCTCTCTCTCTCTCTCTCTCTCTCTCTCTCTCTCTCTCTCTCTACCTCTCTCTCTGTCTCTCTCTTTCTCTCTCTCTCCCTCTCTCTCTCTACCTCTCTCTCTCTACCTCTCTCTCTGTCACTCTCTCTCCCTGTCTCTCATTCCTCACTTTCCTCACACTCCTCTCGCCTCTCTTGTCTCCAGAACTCTGACCACAAGGACTGTGATGTCCAGTATGCGGAGCTGGATACTGCGGCTCTGGCCTCCTGTCCCAGCCCACGAAGCTCAGTTCAAACTGCCGGGGACCTTGTCGAGTATGCAACCATCCAGTCTAGCTCACACTAGCGCATGCCATTATAGGCCTTTTCCCTCCGACTCTGGCCTCAAGGTACACAGACTGGTGCACTCTCCTCTCCCATCCCTCCATCTCCCACTGCCTCCCTCACTCTGACACACAGCACTGAGCACCCTTTATGTTGCCTTGCTCCTCTATTCTCTTCCCCCTTGTTTCTTGGTCTGCTTTTGTTTCATCCATGACTGAGTTCCTTATAGTTTGATGCAGGTAGACATTGTTCCTGATAGTTTGATGCAGGTAGACATTGTTCCTGATAGTTTGATGCAGGTAGACATTATTCCTGATAGTTTGATGCAGGTAGACATTGTTCCTGATAGTTTGATGCAGGTAGACATTGTTCCTGATAGTTTGATGTAGGTAGACATTGTTCCTGATAGTTTGATGCAGGTAGACATTGTTCCTGATAGTTTGATGCAGGTAGACATTGTTCCTGATAGTTTGATGCAGGTAGACATTGTTCCTGATAGTTTGATGCAGGTAGACATTGTTCTAGATAGTTTGATGCAGTTAGACATTGTTCCTGATAGCTTGATCCAGGTAGACATTGTTCTAGATAGTTTGATGCAGGTAGACATTGTTCCTGATAGTTTGATGCAGGTAGACATTGTTCCTGATAGTTTGATGCAGGTAGACATTGTTCCTGATAGTTTGATGCAGGTAGACATTGTTCCTGATAGCTTGATGCAGGTAGACATTGTTCCTGATAGTTTGATGCAGGTAGACATTGTTCCTGATAATTTGATGCAGGTAGACATTGTTCTAGATAGTTTGATGCAGGTAGACATTGTTCTAGATAGTTTGATGGAGGTAGACATTGTTCCTGATAGCTTGATGCAGGTAGACATTGTTCCTGATAATTTGATGCAGGTAGACATTGTTCTAGATAGTTTGATGCAGGTAGACATTGTTCCTGATAGTTTGATGCAGGTAGACATTGTTCCTGATAGCTTGATCCAGGTAGACATTGTTCTAGATAGTTTGATGCAGGTAGACATTGTTCCTGATAGTTTGATGCAGGTAGACATTGTTCCTGATAGTTTGATGCAGGTAGACATTGTTCCTGATAGTTTGATGCAGGTAGACATTGTTCCTGATAGCTTGATGCAGGTAGACATTGTTCCTGATAGTTTGATGCAGGTAGACATTGTTCCTGATAATTTGATGCAGGTAGACATTGTTCTAGATAGTTTGATGCAGGTAGACATTGTTCTAGATAGTTTGATGGAGGTAGACATTGTTCCTGATAGCTTGATGCAGGTAGACATTGTTCCTGATAATTTGATGCAGGTAGACATTGTTCTAGATAGTTTGATGCAGGTAGACATTGTTCCTGATAGTTTGATGCAGGTAGACATTGTTCCTGATAGTTTGATGTAGGTAGACATTGTTCTAGATAGTTTTATGTAGGTAGACATTGTTCCTGATAGTTTTATGGAAGTAGTCATTGTTTCAGATTGTTCCTGGGCTGTCGTTGATATGTGAGAATAAGAACTCTCCAGAAGTGTATGAGTCAGTGTTAGAGTCAAGGACAGGAAGTTGCATCGAAAGACAAAGGTCAAGTTTTTCATGTTTTATTTTAGTTCACCTGTCAGTTAAAAACCACTTAAGGTCAATGTCTGCGCCCCAAAGGAAATCGAATTAGCATAATTCAAAAATCCCCATAAAAACCAGTTCATTTAAACGAGACAGATATCTGTTATTTAATTGGATGCGTCTACATCCGCCTATGTAACACGTCCACATCTGCGGTACACGGTGACAGAGCTAGAGCTGTGTTTGTCAGACCATGAGACATCACGAAAATTGATCTTCTCACAAAAATCGTTTGTAGCGTTCGAACGGTTTGGCCTAAAAACTACTATGTCCCCTCTATGGAAAGATGAGATTTTCTAGAGCACATGTTTTGCTCTAGGATGCCCACACGCCTCACAAGACTCATGTTTTGCTCTAGGATGCCCACACGCCTCACAAGAGACTCATGTTTTGCTCTAGGATGCCCACACGCCTCACAAGACTCGTCTTAAGGTCCCCCGGTTCCAGAGCACATGTTTTGCTCTAGGATGCCCACACGCCTCACAAGACTCGTCTTAAGGTCCCCCGCTTCACAAGAGCTCATGTTTTGCTCTAGGATGCCCACACGCCTCACAAGACTCGTCTTAAGGTCCCCCGGTTCCAGAGCACATGTTTTGCTCTAGGATGCCCACACGCCTCACAAGACTCATGTTTTGCTCTAGGATGCCCACACGCCTCACAAGACTCGTCTTAAGGTCCCCCGGTTCCAGAGCACATGTTTTGCTCTAGGATGCCCACACGCCTCACAAGACTCGTCTTAAGGTCCCCCGGTTCCAGAGCACATGTTTTGCTCTAGGATGCCCACACGCCTCACAAGACTCGTCTTAAGGTCCCCCGGTTCCAGAGCACATGTTTTGCTCTAGGATGCCCACACGCCTCACAAGACTCGTCTTAAGGTCCCCCGGTTCCAGAGCACATGTTTTGCTCTAGGATGCCCACACGCCTCACAAGACTCGTCTTAAGGTCCCCCGGTTCCAGAGCACATGTTTTGCTCTAGGATGCCCACACGCCTCACAAGACTCGTCTTAAGGTCCCCCGGTTCCAGAGCACATGTTTTGCTCTAGGATGCCCACACGCCTCACAAGACTCGTCTTAAGGTCCCCCGGTTCCAGAGCACATGTTTTGCTCTAGGATGCCCACACGCCTCACAAGACTCGTCTTAAGGTCCCCCGGTTCCAGAGCACATGTTTTGCTCTAGGATGCCCACACGCCTCACAAGACTCGTCTTAAGGTCCCCCGGTTCCAGAGCACATGTTTTGCTCTAGGATGCCCACACGCCTCACAAGACTCGTCTTAAGGTCCCCCGGTTCCAGAGCACATGTTTTGCTCTAGGATGCCCACACGCCTCACAAGACTCGTCTTAAGGTCCCCCGGTTCCAGTTGAAAAAAAAGAATGGATGTATGTATGGAGACTGTTTAGTGACAAAAGTAAGGGGTTGATACATGTAGAAAAATGAATCCTGATCTTTCTTATCTCTCAGACACTTCAGAACAAACTTCCTTTAGATTTTCTTTGGGGGGGGGGGGGGGGACTATCTGTTGTTCCGTGGAGTGAATCTGTATTCAATGCGTTTGATGAGCTAATAGCACTAAGGCCAAATATATGTTTTCACCCTGCTTAGTCAAGGCCTAGTGAACTAACTCATCAACATGCTTTCTGAAAGATAGCTTTTCGTAATTCCAGATACTCATATATTTAGAAGTAGGGAAATGATCAATGAGGGCACCATCCAAGTATGCAACAATCATCAGATACATTTGTATGCGAGTTGGAAAATAACATAAACTTGGTTTTACCTGTATTATAAGTACCAATTTTCAGTTCAACTAAGGCTTTCTGCAGGGACATCAAGGCTGATTGAAGCTCTGACAGAGCCTGGTCTGGAGGCAATAGCATGCACCACAGTGTCATCTGCATACAGGTGAACCTTTAGATTTTGTTGATTTTTAACCGGACCAAGAATGGATCCCTGTGGGACACCTTTGTCCACAAAACCTGATTTAGCACCATCAGTACATACAAATAAAACACGTTAGACTTTATATTGTCAACATTTCAGCTGCAAGTTGATTAAACAAACAAATCCCTGACATAAAACCACACAGTTTAATTTTAGTAAATATTTTTCTTAAACACTTGTTTTCTTAAAACTGTATTGTTGGGTTAAGGGCTTAATAACACATAGTAGCCTATGTGAGGTTGCTCTGACCTAAACCATGGCTGCAACCTTGGGGCCTGTAGGGCTCTGGTCAAAGGTAGTGCACTATGTAGGGAATAGGGAACCATTTGGAAAACAGGCCATATCATGTAGAACTCTCCATCCTCCTGGAGAAGGTTTCTGACTAGTCTTGTTTCTGATTCAAATCAAATCAAAATCAAATTGTATTGGTCACATACACATGGTTACCAGATGTTAACGCGAGTGTAGCGAAATGCTTGTGCTTCTGGTTCCGACAGTGCAGTAATAACCAGCGAGTAATATAACCTAACAATTCCACAACAACTACCTTATACACACAAGTGTAAAGGGATGAAGAATATGTACATAAAGATATATGAATGAGTGATGGTACAGAACGGCATAGGCAAGATGCAGTAGATGGTATAGAGTACAGTATATACATATGAGATGAGTAATATAGGGTATGTAAACATTATATTAAGTGGCATTGTTTAAAGTGGCTAGTGATACATTTTTTACATCAATTTTTCCATTATTAAAGTGGCTGGAGTTGAGTCAGTATGTTGGCAGCAGCCACTCAATGTTAGTGGTGATTCGCACTGTGGTTGTCTGTGTCTATGTAGAAGCATTGAAGTTGAGTGCCCATCGTTTTCTAACCATAGTGAGGTTGTGCTGGTGTTGTGGTTTGGTTGCATGCCAGTCAGTCATCAGCATGGGTATGTTGAAGGCATGTGTGGAAACGTTTCTGTGAAAACTGAGATCATTTGTAATTGCAACAGAAGACATTTTGGGTCAAAAAGGGACATTACAGATTCTACCGACACTCTTTCAGAATGTTTAGAGAACCATTCTTAGGTTTAATAGTCAATCCATATGTTTCAAAATACAGTCAACTATAGTAGAGATTGCAAGTAATTATTCCCAATAAATTAGTCGTAAAATGACATCTAAATACTAACTCTACCTTAATGAGTCCTAAAATAGGTTCTTTAGAGAGTTGACTTGTTACATTGAGATTCATGGCCAAGTTATGTTACGTTTCTTTTCTCCAGTTGAATGTTTATCTGTCATTAATATACATGTATACTGTTCAATCACTTTGAAAATGTTCTTCCGGCCTTTCGATACTGATGTCCCTGACTTCAGAAGTCATTGGGTGCGGACAGGAAGTGCTATACTGCCTGATTGACAAATTGAAATATTATTTTAAAATTATGACTGATATCCTCACAGGTATCTGAATATGATTAATTATCTCGCTGTGGAGATTTAAGTATGTTTACAGCAATAGCAAGGTTATTAGGGGGGGTTGTATCTCGCTAGACGGCTGCAAACACAGACAATGCCTTAAGACACAAATGCAAGAGTTAATTTTCCCGACGAGTATAAAGACCATCTCTTCAATAGTTAATTTACCCACTAGTTTAAAGACCATCTCTTCACCCAACAAATATTTAATTTACCAACTACTGTAAATATCATCTCTTCTCCCCTGAAATAGTTCATTTAGTCACTACTGTAAATATTATCTCTTCTCCCCTGAAATAATTAATTTACTTACTACAGTAAATATCCTCTCTTCTCCCCTGAAAGAGTTAATTTTCCCAGTAGTGTAAATACAATATTTTCTCCTTTGAAATAGTTAATTTACCCACTTTTACCCACTAGTGTAAAGACCATCTCTTCTCCCCTGAAATATAATAGCGAAACACGTCGCTCCAGGGTATTGACTCTCTGAGCCAGACTCTGTTAAAACAAGCAATTAATATCCCTGTTCTCTCTCAGAGGACCTCCAACTGCTGCATGGCCATTTTCACTCCCATTCTTGGAAAGGGACGGAATTAAATCCTGCATTTCAATGACTAAATCAAAATGGAACCCTAGTCCTTACATAGTGCTCTACCTTTGACCAGGGCCCATGGAACCCTATTCCCTACATAGTACACTACCTTTGACCAGAGCCTAAAGTAGTGCACTATGTAGGGAATAGGGTTCCATTTGAGAAGAACACAATGTCAGTAGACATGGGCCACGTATAAGTAACACAAGTAACATGTGATTTCCTCCTTCACGTTGTATCAACACAGTGTTGGGCCCAGGGAGAGAGACATGTCAACCTGATGAATAGGGTCTTTACCTTTTAACGAATGAACCTTTCACCGATGTACTTAAGATAATGATGAAGACGAATCGAGTCTCTCTGTCTGTCTGGTGTAGCGTCATAAAGGTGTCCTGTACACAGCGGTCCACTATAATGTAATGCAATAGGTGCCAGAAAATGGTCCAAATGATGTCCGTTGTGTTCTGGTGAGTGTGAGAAATGACGTAGATACATCCTGACACATTCATAGATTCATTCAACTACATTAATACTGACAGTTGCCCTACAGATGGGTTCCATTTTATAGTTGTTGACAAGGGCCTTGAGAGTGGGGTTTTTGTTGGCACACAGTCAAATAGATTATCTTTTTCAACGGTATTTATTGTGGTATTGACAGTTTTGACAGGGAGACTTTGACAATGTCGTGTCGAACTTTACAATTTTCATTAGACATTTATTTCAAAAATAGTTAATTCAATGTGAGATATTCGTAATGTTCTCAAGTGATGCTTCCTCTCCAGTTTTCATTGAATTGACAGCTTTTAATGGAAGAGTTTGTGTCAGTGTGACTCCATCTCTTGAAGACATTATGCTTTATGCTGTCATCTTACTGGCGCCATGGGAGGCTTGGCATCCGGAGCAAGAGGACATTTTCCAAGAGACATTCAGGCGTAAATGGATTTCCTGGTGAAAGAGAGCAGAGTGAGGAGGGAAATATATCTGTATTAATAAAACACGATGAGCAAGAACAAGTTTAACTTTCAGGATTCTTTTGGCCTTTTTTTTAAAGCATCGCTCAGTCTGTGAAGATTTTTTTTTTATTTTTTTAACAGAGTTCATTGTGAATGTTATATGTGAGTAATTCAATTCGGGTTTTTTAAATGGATTTCAGACTAAGCCTGTGTGAGTGAATATCTCCGTGTGGTAATCCGTGGAAGTATGCCTTCGCAGAAAGCTGAGGGCTTTGAGTCAGAATGCGAGGAGTCAGTCTCACTGAGTCCAAAACGACACCATATTCTTTCATTCCTGCACTAGTTTAGACCGAAGCACTCTGGGTACCGTTTGAGATGCAACCCTCCCAAAGGGAATCACTACAGAAGCTCTCTGTCTAGATGTGATGCTGTTGGTCACAGTAACAGTTACATTATGAAAATATATAAAATAATGTACCTTTTCACAGTAAAGACTTAAGGGTCAGTATGTGTAAAATAATGTAGCTTTTCACAGTAAAGACTTAATGGTCAGTGTGTGTAAAATAATGTAGCTTTTCACAGTAAAGACTTAATGGTCAGTGTGTGTAAAATAATGTAGCTTTTCACAGTAAAGACTTAATGGTCAGTGTGTGTAAAATAATGTAGCTTTTCACAGTAAAGACTTAATGGTCAGTGTGTGTCAGGTGACATATTGCTACTGCCAGTAGTACGACAGGCTTATTTAACAAAATTGGCTAAGCATTGTCCGATTGCTTTTCATCCAATGGTCCAAAACACTTGTCACATGCTGGTGATTTCATTAATCAGATCTTGGTCGAACCTGTCATTACTCACTGCCATTAGCTTTGGGATGGTTGTCTCGCCCTGCATGTGTGTGAAAAGGTGATAGCATTTGTATGCGATGTGACTACATCAGTCACTTTGCCAGGATGACTGTGAATCAAAATGACACCTTAATCCCTATATACAGTGCACTACTATTGACTAGAGCCCTGGACACAAACTTTATCCACCATTAAATGATTTACAACAAATGTACGGTTCAGTAACTTCAAAATCAGGAACCTGTCACCAAGTTAGCTCAGATGTTCATATCTCCCAGATAGCCCTCAGGGTTCAGATATATTGGACACATTCATGGTGTCAGGATTATAATTCAAGTTTATCATATAGTTATGGTGTCAGGTTCATCATGGTGTCAGGTTCATCATGGAGTCAGGTTCATCATGGTGTCAGGTTCATCATGGAGTCAGGTTCATCATGGTGTCAGGTTCATCATGGTGTCAGGTTCATCATGGTGTCAGGTCCATTATGGTGTCAGGTTCATCATGGTGTCAGGTCCATTATGGTGTCAGGTTCATCATGGTGTCAGGTTCATCATGGAGTCAGGTTCATCACGGTGCCAGGTAAATCATGGTGTCAGGTACATCATGGTGTCAGGTTCATCATGGTGTCAGGTCCATTATGGTGTCAGGTTCATCATGGTGTCAGGTCCATTATGGTGTCAGGTTCATCATGGTGTCATGTTTATCATGGTGTCAGGTCCATTATGGTGTCAGGTTCATCATGGTGTCAGGTTTATTATGGTGTCATGTTTATCATGGTGTCATGTTCATCATGGAGTCAGGTTTATTATGGTGTCATGTTTATCATGGTGTCAGGTTCATCATATAGTTATGGTGTCAGGTCCATTATGGTGTCAGGTTCATCATGGTGTCAGGTCCATTATGGTGTCAGGTTCATCATGGTGTCAGGTTCATCATGGTGTCAGGTTCATCATGGAGTCAGGTTCATCACGGTGCCAGGTAAATCATGGTGTCAGGTTCATCATGGTGTCAGGTTCATCATGGTGTCAGGTCCATTATGGTGTCAGGTTCATCATGGTGTCAGGTCCATTATGGTGTCAGGTTCATCATGGTGTCATGTTTATCATGGTGTCAGGTCCATTATGGTGTCAGGTTCATCATGGTGTCAGGTTTATCATGGTGTCATGTTTATCATGGTGTCAGGTCCATTATGGTGTCAGGTTCATCATGGTGTCAGGTTTATTATGGTGTCATGTTTATCATGGTGTCAGGTTCATCATATAGTTATGGTGTCATGTTTATCATGGTGTCAGGTTTATCATGGTGTCAGGTTCATCATATAGTTATGGTGTCATGTTTATCATGGTGTCAGGTCCATTATGGTGTCAGGTTCATCATGGTGTCAGGTTTATTATGGTGTCATGTTTATCATGGTGTCAGGTTCATCATGGTGTCAGGTTTATCATGGTGTCAGGTTTATCATGGTGTCAGGTTCATCATATAGTTATGGTGTCATGTTTATCATGGTGTCAGGTTTATTATGGTGTCAGGTTTATCATGGTGTCAGGTTTATCATGGTGTCAGGTTTATCATGGTGTCAGGTTTATCATGGTGTCAGGTTCATCATGATGTCAGGTTTATCATGGTGTCAGGTTCATCATGGTGTCAGGTTTATCATGGTGTCAGGTTCATTATGGTGTCAGGTTTATCATGGTGTCAGGTTCATCATGGTGTCAGGTTTATCATGGTGTCAGGTTTATCATGGTGTCAGGTTTATCATGGTGTCAGGTTCATCATGGTGTCAGGTTTATTGTTCAGGTTTATAATATAGTTTGGAAAGTGCTGAAGATTAAGCAAACATTTTCCAACTCAAATAATGAGTCAAGTCATTTTTAGACTTCCGATATTCACTAGAATTAGTTGTTGTAAAGTTATCTCCAGTAAAATTATCTAATCCTGAGATTTTCCTATCCTGTATTCTGAAAAACAGTTCATTTATTTTTTTTAAAGCTCTTTTTCAAGCTCTGTTTTGATCTAAATGTCTGTCCAATGAATATCCAAGGAAGCATATCTGAGAAGACTTGACTTTTCTGAACCTTCTACTAGGAGTAGATATGGTGAGAATCTGGTCAGGGGACTGATATCTTATTATAGGAGTAGATATGGTGAGAATCTGGTCAGGGGACTGATATCTTCTACTAGGAGTAGATATGGTGAGAATCTGGTCAGGGGACTGATATCTTCTACTAGGAGTAGATATGGTGAGAATCTGGTCAGGGGACTGATATCTTCTACTAGGAGTAGATATGGTGAGAATCTGGTCAGGGGACTGATATCTTATTATAGGAGTAGATATGGTGAGAATCTGGTCAGGGGACTGATATCTTATTATAGGAGTAGATATGGTGAGAATCTGGTCAGGGGACTGATATCTTATTATAGGAGTAGATATGGTGAGAATCTGGTCAGGGGACTGATATCTTATTATAGGAGTAGATATGGTGAGAATCTGGTCAGGGGACTGATATCTTATTATAGGGGTAGATATGGTGAGAATCTGGTCAGGGGACTGATATCTTATTATAGGAGTAGATATGGTGAGAATCTGGTCAGGGGACTGATATCTTATTATAGGAGTAGATATGGTGAGAATCTGGTCAGGGGACTGATATCTTATTATAGGAGTAGATATGGTGAGAATCTGGTCAGGGGACTGATATCTTATTATAGGAGTAGATATGGTGAGAATCTGGTCAGGGGACTGATATCTTATTATAGGAGTAGATATGGTGAGAATCTGGTCAGGGGACTGATATCTTATTATAGGAGTAGATATGGTGAGAATCTGGTCAGGGGACTGATATCTTATTATAGGAGTAGATATGGTGAGAATCTGGTCAGGGGACTGATATCTTATTATAGGAGTAGATATGGTGAGAATCTGGTCAGGGGACTGATATCTTATTATAGGAGTAGATATGGTGAGAATCTGGTCAGGGGACTGATATCTTATTATAGGAGTAGATATGGTGAGAATCTGGTCAGGGGACTGATATCTTATTATAGGAGTAGATATGGTGAGAATCTGGTCAGGGGACTGATATCTTATTATAGGAGTAGATATGGTGAGAATCTGGTCAAGGGACTGATATCTTATTATAGGAGTAGATATGGTGAGAATCTGGCCAGGGGACTGATATCTTATTATAGGAGTAGATATGGTGAGAATCTGGTCAGGGGACTGATATCTTATCATAGGAGTAGATATGGTGAGAATCTGGTCAGGGGACTGATATCTTATTATAGGAGTAGATATGGTGAGAATCTGGTCAGGGGACTGATATCTTATTATAGGAGTAGATATGGTGAGAATCTGGTCAGGGGACTGATATCTTCTACTAGGAGTAGATATGGTGAGAATCTGGTCAGGGGACTGATATCTTATTATAGGAGTAGATATGGTGAGAATCTGGTCAGGGGACTGATATCTTATTATAGGAGTAGATATGGTGAGAATCTGGTCAGGGGACTGATATCTTCTACTAGGAGTAGATATGATGAGAATCTGGTCAGGGGACTGATATCTTCTACTAGGAGTAGATATGGTGAGAATCTGGTCAGGGGACTGATATCTTCTACTAGGAGTAGATATGATGAGAATCTGGTCAGGGGACTGATATCTTCTACTAGGAGTAGATATGGTGAGAATCTGGTCAGGGGACTGATATCTTATTATAGGAGTAGATATGGGTAG
Organism: Salvelinus alpinus; assembly: GCF_045679555.1. Classification (NCBI taxonomy): domain Eukaryota; kingdom Metazoa; phylum Chordata; class Actinopteri; order Salmoniformes; family Salmonidae; genus Salvelinus; species Salvelinus alpinus. The sequence goes on from NC_092107.1 coordinate 43,032,063, forward strand.
AATCTGGTCAGGGGACTGATATCTTCTACTAGGAGTAGATATGGTGAGAATCTGGTCAGGGGACTGATATCTTATTATAGGAGTAGATATGGTGAAAATCTGGTCAGGGGACTGATATCTTATTATAGGAGTAGATATGGTGAGAATCTGGTCAGGGGACTGATATCTTATTATAGGAGTAGATATGGTGAGAATCTGGTCAGGGGACTGATATCTTCTACTAGGAGTAGATATGGTGAGAATCTGGTCAGGGGACTGATATCTTCTACTAGGAGTAGATATGATGAGAATCTGGTCAGGGGACTGATATCTTCTACTAGGAGTAGATATGGTGAGAATCTGGTCAGGGGACTGATATCTTCTACTAGGAGTAGATATGATGAGAATCTGGTCAGGGGACTGATATCTTCTACTAGGAGTAGATATGATGAGAATCTGGTCAGGGGACTGATATCTTATTATAGGAGTAGATATGGGTAGAATCTGGTCAGGGGACTGATATCTTCTACTAGGAGTAGATATGGGTAGAATCTGGTCAGGGGACTGATATCTTCTACTAGGAGTAGATATGATGAGAATCTGGTCAGGGGACTGATATCTTATTATAGGAGTAGATATGGGTAGAATCTGGTCAGGGGACTGATATCTTCTACTAGGAGTAGATATGGGTAGAATCTGGTCAGGGGACTGATATCTTCTACTAGGAGTAGATATGGTGAGAATCTGGTCAGGGGACTGATATCTTATTATAGGAGTAGATATGGTGAGAATCTGGTCAGGGGACTGATATCTTATTATAGGAGTAGATATGGTGAGAATCTGGTCAGGGGACTGATATCTTATTATAGGAGTAGATATGGTGAGAATCTGGTCAGGGGACTGATATCTTATTATAGGAGTAGATATGGTGAGAATCTGGTCAGGGGACTGATATCTTATTATAGGAGTAGATATGGTGAGAATCTGGTCAGGGGACTGATATCTTATTATAGGAGTAGATATGGTGAGAATCTGGTCAGGGGACTGATATCTTATTATAGGAGTAGATATGGTGAGAATCTGGTCAGGGGACTGATATCTTATTATAGGAGTAGATATGGTGAGAATCTGGTCAGGGGACTGATATCTTATTATAGGAGTAGATATGGTGAGAATCTGGTCAGGGGACTGATATCTTATTATAGGAGTAGATATGGTGAGAATCTGGTCAGGGGACTGATATCTTATTATAGGAGTAGATATGGTGAGAATCTGGTCAAGGGACTGATATCTTATTATAGGAGTAGATATGGTGAGAATCTGGTCAAGGGACTGATATCTTATTATAGGAGTAGATATGGTGAGAATCTGGTCAGGGGACTGATATCTTATTATAGGAGTAGATATGGTGAGAATCTGGTCAGGGGACTGATATCTTATTATAGGAGTAGATATGGTGAGAATCTGGTCAGGGGACTGATATCTTATTATAGGAGTAGATATGGTGAGAATCTGGTCAGGGGACTGATATCTTATTATAGGAGTAGATATGGTGAGAATCTGGTCAGGGGACTGATATCTTATTATAGGAGTAGATATGGTGAGAATCTGGTCAGGGGACTGATATCTTATTATAGGAGTAGATATGGTGAGAATCTGGTCAGGGGACTGATATCTTATTATAGGAGTAGATATGGTGAGAATCTGGTCAGGGGACTGATATCTTCTACTAGGAGTAGATATGATGAGAATCTGGTCAGGGGACTGATATCTTCTACTAGGAGTAGATATGGTGAGAATCTGGTCAGGGGACTGATATCTTCTACTAGGAGTAGATATGATGAGAATCTGGTCAGGGGACTGATATCTTCTACTAGGAGTAGATATGATGAGAATCTGGTCAGGGGACTGATATCTTATTATAGGAGTAGATATGGGTAGAATCTGGTCAGGGGACTGATATCTTCTACTAGGAGTAGATATGGTGAGAATCTGGTCAGGGGACTGATATCTTATTATAGGAGTAGATATGGTGAAAATCTGGTCAGGGGACTGATATCTTATTATAGGAGTAGATATGGTGAGAATCTGGTCAGGGGACTGATATCTTATTATAGGAGTAGATATGGTGAGAATCTGGTCAGGGGACTGATATCTTCTACTAGGAGTAGATATGGTGAGAATCTGGTCAGGGGACTGATATCTTCTACTAGGAGTAGATATGATGAGAATCTGGTCAGGGGACTGATATCTTCTACTAGGAGTAGATATGGTGAGAATCTGGTCAGGGGACTGATATCTTCTACTAGGAGTAGATATGATGAGAATCTGGTCAGGGGACTGATATCTTCTACTAGGAGTAGATATGATGAGAATCTGGTCAGGGGACTGATATCTTATTATAGGAGTAGATATGGGTAGAATCTGGTCAGGGGACTGATATCTTCTACTAGGAGTAGGTATGGGTAGAATCTGGTCAGGGGACTGATATCTTCTACTAGGAGTAGATATGATGAGAATCTGGTCAGGGGACTGATATCTTATTATAGGAGTAGATATGGGTACAATCTGGTCAGGGGACTGATATCTTCTACTAGGAGTAGATATGGGTAGAATCTGGTCAGGGGACTGATATCTTCTACTAGGAGTAGATATGGGTAGAATCTGGTCAGGGGACTGATATCTTCTACTAGGAGTAGATATGGTGAGAATCTGGTCAGGGGACTGATATCTTCTACTAGGAGTAGATATGATGAGAATCTGGTCAGGGGACTGATATCTTATTATAGGAGTAGATATGGGTAGAATCTGGTCAGGGGACTGATATCTTCTACTAGGAGTAGATATGGGTAGAATCTGGTCAGGGGACTGATATCTTATTATAGGAGTAGATATGATGAGAATCTGGTCAGGGGACTGATATCTTATTATAGGAGTAGATATGGGTAGAATCTGGTCAGGGGACTGATATCTTCTACTAGGAGTAGATATGGGTAGAATCTGGTCAGGGGACTGATATCTTCTACTAGGAGTAGATATGATGAGAATCTGGTCAGGGGACTGATATCTTCTACTAGGAGTAGATATGATGAGAATCTGGTCAGGGGACTGATATCTTATTATAGGAGTAGATATGGGTAGAATCTGGTCAGGGGACTGATATCTTCTACTAGGAGTAGATATGGGTAGAATCTGGTCAGGGGACTGATATCTTCTACTAGGAGTAGATATGGGTAGAATCTGGTCAGGGGACTGATATCTTCTACTAGGAGTAGATATGGGTAGAATCTGGTCAGGGGACTGATATCTTATTATAGGAGTAGATATGATGAGAATCTGGTCAGGGGACTGATATCTTATTATAGGAGTAGATATGATGAGAATCTGGTCAAGGGACTGATATCTTATTATAGGAGTAGATATGGTGAGAATCTGGTCAGGGGACTGATATCTTATTATAGGAGTAGATATGGGTAGAATCTGGTCAGGGGACTGATATCTTCTACTAGGAGTAGATATGGGTAGAATCTGGTCAGGGGACTGATATCTTCTACTAGGAGTAGATATGGGTAGAATCTGGTCAGGGGACTGATATCTTCTACTAGGAGTAGATATAATGAGAATCTGGTCAGGGGACTGATATCTTATTATAGGAGTAGATATGGTGAGAATCTGGTCAGGGGACTGATATCTTCTACTAGGAGTAGATATGGGTAGAATCTGGTCAGGGGACTGATATCTTCTACTAGGAGTAGATATGGGTAGAATCTGGTCAGGGGACTGATATCTTCTACTAGGAGTAGATATGGGTAGAATCTGGTCAGGGGACTGATATCTTCTACTAGGAGTAGATATGGGTAGAATCTGGTCAGGGGACTGATATCTTCTACTAGGAGTAGATATGGGTAGAATCTGGTCAGGGGACTGATATCTTCTACTAGGAGTAGATATGGGTAGAATCTGGTCAGGGGACTGATATCTTCTACTAGGAGTAGACATGGGTAGAATCTGGTCAGGGGACTGATATCTTATACTAGGAGTAGATATGATGAGAATCTGGTCAGGGGACTGATATCTTATTATAGGAGTAGATATGGTGAGAATCTGGTCAGGGGACTGATATCTTATTATAGGAGTAGATATGGTGAGAATCTGGTCAGGGGACTGATATCTTATTATAGGAGTAGATATGGGTAGAATCTGGTCAGGGGACTGATATCTTATTATAGGAGTAGATATGGTGAGAATCTGGTCAGGGGACTGATATCTTCTACTAGGAGTAGATATGGGTAGAATCTGGTCAGGGGACTGATATCTTCTACTAGGAGTAGATATGATGAGAATCTGGTCAGGGGACTGATATCTTATTATAGGAGTAGATATGGTGAGAATCTGGTCAGGGGACTGATATCTTATTATAGGAGTAGATATGGTGAGAATCTGGTCAGGGGACTGATATCTTATTATAGGAGTAGATATGGTGAGAATCTGGTCAGGGGACTGATATCTTATTATAGGAGTAGATATGGTGAGAATCTGGTCAGGGGACTGATATCTTATTATAGGAGTAGATATGGTGAGAATCTGGTCAGGGGACTGATATCTTATTATAGGAGTAGATATGGTGAGAATCTGGTCAGGGGACTGATATCTTATTATAGGAGTAGATATGGTGAGAATCTGGTCAGGGGACTGATATCTTATTATAGGAGTAGATATGGTGAGAATCTGGTCAGGGGACTGATATCTTATTATAGGAGTAGATATGGTGAGAATCTGGTCAGGGGACTGATATCTTATTATAGGAGTAGATATGGTGAGAATCTGGTCAGGGGACTGATATCTTATTATAGGAGTAGATATGGTGAGAATCTGGTCAGGGGACTGATATCTTATTATAGGAGTAGATATGGTGAGAATCTGGTCAAGGGACTGATATCTTATTATAGGAGTAGATATGGTGAGAATCTGGTCAGGGGACTGATATCTTATTATAGGAGTAGATATGGTGAGAATCTGGTCAGGGGACTGATATCTTATTATAGGAGTAGATATGGTGAGAATCTGGTCAGGGGACTGATATCTTATTATAGGAGTAGATATGGTGAGAATCTGGTCAGGGGACTGATATCTTCTACTAGGAGTAGATATGGTGAGAATCTGGTCAGGGGACTGATATCTTCTACTAGGAGTAGATATGGTGAGAATCTGGTCAGGGGACTGATATCTTATTATAGGAGTAGATATGGTGAGAATCTGGTCAGGGGACTGATATCTTATTATAGGAGTAGATATGGTGAGAATCTGGTCAGGGGACTGATATCTTCTACTAGGAGTAGATATGATGAGAATCTGGTCAGGGGACTGATATCTTCTACTAGGAGTAGATATGGTGAGAATCTGGTCAGGGGACTGATATCTTCTACTAGGAGTAGATATGATGAGAATCTGGTCAGGGGACTGATATCTTCTACTAGGAGTAGATATGATGAGAATCTGGTCAGGGGACTGATATCTTATTATAGGAGTAGATATGGGTAGAATCTGGTCAGGGGACTGATATCTTCTACTAGGAGTAGATATGGTGAGAATCTGGTCAGGGGACTGATATCTTATTATAGGAGTAGATATGGTGAAAATCTGGTCAGGGGACTGATATCTTATTATAGGAGTAGATATGGTGAGAATCTGGTCAGGGGACTGATATCTTATTATAGGAGTAGATATGGTGAGAATCTGGTCAGGGGACTGATATCTTCTACTAGGAGTAGATATGGTGAGAATCTGGTCAGGGGACTGATATCTTCTACTAGGAGTAGATATGATGAGAATCTGGTCAGGGGACTGATATCTTCTACTAGGAGTAGATATGGTGAGAATCTGGTCAGGGGACTGATATCTTCTACTAGGAGTAGATATGATGAGAATCTGGTCAGGGGACTGATATCTTCTACTAGGAGTAGATATGATGAGAATCTGGTCAGGGGACTGATATCTTATTATAGGAGTAGATATGGGTAGAATCTGGTCAGGGGACTGATATCTTCTACTAGGAGTAGATATGGGTAGAATCTGGTCAGGGGACTGATATCTTCTACTAGGAGTAGATATGATGAGAATCTGGTCAGGGGACTGATATCTTATTATAGGAGTAGATATGGGTAGAATCTGGTCAGGGGACTGATATCTTCTACTAGGAGTAGATATGGGTAGAATCTGGTCAGGGGACTGATATCTTCTACTAGGAGTAGATATGGTGAGAATCTGGTCAGGGGACTGATATCTTCTACTAGGAGTAGATATGATGAGAATCTGGTCAGGGGACTGATATCTTCTACTAGGAGTAGATATGATGAGAATCTGGTCAGGGGACTGATATCTTATTATAGGAGTAGATATGGGTAGAATCTGGTCAGGGGACTGATATCTTCTACTAGGAGTAGATATGGGTAGAATCTGGTCAGGGGACTGATATCTTCTACTATATCTTCTACTAGGAGTAGATATGGGTAGAATCTGGTCAGGGGACTGATATCTTCTACTAGGAGTAGATATGATGAGAATCTGGTCAGGGGACTGATATCTTATTATAGGAGTAGATATGGGTAGAATCTGGTCAGGGGACTGATATCTTCTACTAGGAGTAGATATGGGTAGAATCTGGTCAGGGGACTGATATCTTCTACTAGGAGTAGATATGGGTAGAATCTGGTCAGGGGACTGATATCTTCTACTAGGAGTAGATATGGGTAGAATCTGGTCAGGGGACTGATATCTTCTACTAGGAGTAGATATGGGTAGAATCTGGTCAGGGGACTGATATCTTCTACTAGGAGTAGATATGGGTAGAATCTGGTCAGGGGACTGATATCTTATACTAGGAGTAGATATAATGAGAATCTGGTCAGGGGACTGATATCTTATTATAGGAGTAGATATGGTGAGAATCTGGTCAGGGGACTGATATCTTATTATAGGAGTAGATATGGTGAGAATCTGGTCAGGGGACTGATATCTTATTATAGGAGTAGATATGGTGAGAATCTGGTCAGGGGACTGATATCTTATTATAGGAGTAGATATGGTGAGAATCTGGTCAGGGGACTGATATCTTATTATAGGAGTAGATATGGTGAGAATCTGGTCAGGGGACTGATATCTTATTATAGGAGTAGATATGGTGAGAATCTGGTCAGGGGACTGATATCTTATTATAGGAGTAGATATGGTGAGAATCTGGTCAGGGGACTGATATCTTATTATAGGAGTAGATATGGTGAGAATCTGGTCAGGGGACTGATATCTTATTATAGGAGTAGATATGGTGAGAATCTGGTCAGGGGACTGATATCTTATTATAGGAGTAGATATGGTGAGAATCTGGTCAGGGGACTGATATCTTATTATAGGAGTAGATATGGTGAGAATCTGGTCAGGGGACTGATATCTTATTATAGGAGTAGATATGGTGAGAATCTGGTCAGGGGACTGATATCTTATTATAGGAGTAGATATGGTGAGAATCTGGTCAAGGGACTGATATCTTATTATAGGAGTAGATATGGTGAGAATCTGGTCAAGGGACTGATATCTTATTATAGGAGTAGATATGGTGAGAATCTGGTCAGGGGACTGATATCTTATTATAGGAGTAGATATGGTGAGAATCTGGTCAGGGGACTGATATCTTATTATAGGAGTAGATATGGTGAGAATCTGGTCAGGGGACTGATATCTTATTATAGGAGTAGATATGGTGAGAATCTGGTCAGGGGACTGATATCTTATTATAGGAGTAGATATGGTGAGAATCTGGTCAGGGGACTGATATCTTATTATAGGAGTAGATATGGTGAGAATCTGGTCAGGGGACTGATATCTTCTACTAGGAGTAGATATGGTGAGAATCTGGTCAGGGGACTGATATCTTCTACTAGGAGTAGATATGATGAGAATCTGGTCAGGGGACTGATATCTTCTACTAGGAGTAGATATGGTGAGAATCTGGTCAGGGGACTGATATCTTCTACTAGGAGTAGATATGATGAGAATCTGGTCAGGGGACTGATATCTTCTACTAGGAGTAGATATGATGAGAATCTGGTCAGGGGACTGATATCTTATTATAGGAGTAGATATGGTGAGAATCTGGTCAAGGGACTGATATCTTATTATAGGAGTAGATATGGTGAGAATCTGGTCAGGGGACTGATATCTTATTATAGGAGTAGATATGGTGAGAATCTGGTCAGGGGACTGATATCTTATTATAGGAGTAGATATGGTGAGAATCTGGTCAGGGGACTGATATCTTATTATAGGAGTAGATATGGTGAGAATCTGGTCAGGGGACTGATATCTTATTATAGGAGTAGATATGGTGAGAATCTGGTCAGGGGACTGATATCTTATTATAGGAGTAGATATGGTGAGAATCTGGTCAGGGGACTGATATCTTATTATAGGGGTAGAAATGGTGAGAATCTGGTCAGGGGACTGATATCTTATTATAGGAGTAGATATGGTGAGAATCTGGTCAGGGGACTGATATCTTATTATAGGAGTAGATATGGTGAGAATCTGGTCAGGGGACTGATATCTTACTATAGGAGTAGATATGGTGAGAATCTGGTCAGGGGACTGATATCTTATTATAGGAGTAGATATGGTGAGAATCTGGTCAGGGGACTGATATCTTATTATAGGGGTAGAAATGGTGATAATCTGGTCAGGGGACTGATATCTTATTATAGGAGTAGATATGGTGAGAATCTGGTCAGGGGACTGATATCTTATTATAGGGGTAGAAATGGTGAGAATCTGGTCAGGGGACTGATATCTTATTATAGGAGTAGATATGGTGAGAATCTGGTCAGGGGACTGATATCTTATTATAGGAGTAGATATGGTGAGAATCTGGTCAGGGGACTGATATCTTATTATAGGGGTAGAGATGGTGAGAATCTGGTCAGGGGACTGATATCTTATTATAGGAGTAGATATGGTGAGAATCTGGTCAGGGGACTGATATCTTATTATAGGAGTAGATATGGTGAGAATCTGGTCAGGGGACTGATATCTTATTATAGGAGTAGATATGGTGAGAATCTGGTCAGGGGACTGATATCTTATTATAGGAGTAGATATGGTGAGAATCTGGTCCGGGGACTGATATCTTATTATAGGAGTAGATATGGTGAGAATCTGGTCAGGGGACTGATATCTTATTATAGGAGTAGATATGGGTAGAATCTGGTCAGGGGACTGATATCTTATTATAGGAGTAGATATGGTGAGAATCTGGTCAGGGGACTGATATCTTCTACTAGGAGTAGATATGGTGAGAATCTGGTCAGGGGACTGATATCTTCTACTAGGAGTAGATATGATGAGAATCTGGTCAGGGGACTGATATCTTCTACTAGGAGTAGATATGGTGAGAATCTGGTCAGGGGACTGATATCTTCTACTAGGAGTAGATATGGTGAGAATCTGGTCAGGGGACTGATATCTTCTACTAGGAGTAGATATGATGAGAATCTGGTCAGGGGACTGATATCTTATTATAGGAGTAGATATGGTGAGAATCTGGTCAAGGGACTGATATCTTATTATAGGAGTAGATATGGTGAGAATCTGGTCAGGGGACTGATATCTTATTATAGGAGTAGATATGGTGAGAATCTGGTCAGGGGACTGATATCTTATTATAGGAGTAGATATGGTGAGAATCTGGTCAGGGGACTGATATCTTATTATAGGAGTAGATATGGTGAGAATCTGGTCAGGGGACTGATATCTTATTATAGGAGTAGATATGGTGAGAATCTGGTCAGGGGACTGATATCTTATTATAGGAGTAGATATGGTGAGAATCTGGTCAGGGGACTGATATCTTATTATAGGGGTAGAAATGGTGAGAATCTGGTCAGGGGACTGATATCTTATTATAGGAGTAGATATGGGTAGAATCTGGTCAGGGGACTGATATCTTATTATAGGGGTAGATATGGTGAGAATCTGGTCAGGGGACTGATATCTTATTATAGGAGTAGATATGGTGAGAATCTGGTCAGGGGACTGATATCTTACTATAGGAGTAGATATGGTGAGAATCTGGTCAGGGGACTGATATCTTATTATAGGAGTAGATATGGTGAGAATCTGGTCAGGGGACTGATATCTTATTATAGGGGTAGAAATGGTGATAATCTGGTCAGGGGACTGATATCTTATTATAGGAGTAGATATGGTGAGAATCTGGTCAGGGGACTGATATCTTATTATAGGGGTAGAAATGGTGAGAATCTGGTCAGGGGACTGATATCTTATTATAGGAGTAGATATGGTGAGAATCTGGTCAGGGGACTGATATCTTATTATAGGAGTAGATATGGTGAGAATCTGGTCAGGGGACTGATATCTTATTATAGGGGTAGAAATGGTGAGAATCTGGTCAGGGGACTGATATCTTATTATAGGAGTAGATATGGTGAGAATCTGGTCAGGGGACTGATATCTTATTATAGGAGTAGATATGGTGAGAATCTGGTCAGGGGACTGATATCTTATTATAGGGGTAGAAATGGTGAGAATCTGGTCAGGCGACTGATATCTTATTATAGGAGTAGATATGGTGAGAATCTGGTCAGGGGACTGATATCTTATTATAGGAGTAGATATGGTGAGAATCTGGTCAGGGGACTGATATCTTACTATAGGAGTAGATATGGTGAGAATCTGGTCAGGGGACTGATATCTTATTATAGGAGTAGATATGGGTAGAATCTGGTCAGGGGACTGATATCTTATTATAGGAGTAGATATGGTGAGAATCTGGTCAGGGGACTGATATCTTATTATAGGAGTAGATATGGTGAGAATCTGGTCAGGGGACTGATATCTTATTATAGGGGTAGATATGGTGAGAATCTGGTCAGGGGACTGATATCTTATTATAGGAGTAGATATGGGTAGAATCTGGTCAGGGGACTGATATCTTGACCAATATACACCCTCATCCAGCGATTATGAAATCTGTGTTTCAGAGTCTTGTAGTGTCACTTCATGTGACATTGCAGAAGGTTTAACCTACTGTATACCTAAAATCCAACTCTGTCTGAGAAAACCTCTTCAGGAACCACTTCTTACAACAATTCACCCACGTCTACATTACTCTGATTCTAGTTCATCCACGTCTACATTACTCTGATTCTAGTTCATCCACGTCTACATTACTCTGATTCTAGTTCATCCACGTCTACATTACTCTGATTCTAGTTCATCCACGTCTACATTACTCTGATTCTAGTTCATCCACGTCTACATTACTCTGATTCTAGTTCATCCACGTCTACATTACTCTGATTCTAGTTCATCCACGTCTACATTACTCTGATTCTAGTTCATCCACGTCTACATTACTCTGATTCTAGTTCATCCACGTCTACATTACTCTGATTCTAGTTCATCCACGTCTACATTACTCTGATTCTAGTTCATCCACGTCTACATTACTCTGATTCTAGTTCATCCACGTCTACATTACTCTGATTCTAGTTCATCCACGTCTACATTACTCTGATTCTAGTTCATCCACGTCTACATTACTCTGATTCTACTTCATCCACGTCTACATTACTCTGATTCTAGTTCATCCACTTCTAGATTACGGACTAGACTGTCAGGTTCACCTCTACATTACTCAGAGACTAGACTGTCAGGTTCACCTCTACATTGCTCAGAGACTAGACTGTCCACTTTTACATTACTCACTATACTTTGTTCTTCCACGTTTTAACCTGTTTTAACCTGTTTTAACCTGTTTTGACTACTGAGCAAGAAGTCTGTATCATCTTGACCTTCCTTGTGTTCTGTTACCGTATTATATAGTTCATCTTGACCTTCCTTGTGTTCTGTTACCGTATTAGATAGTTCATCTTGACCTTCCTTGTGTTCTGTTACCGAATTAGATAGTTCATCTTGACCTTCCTTGTGTTCTGTTACCGTATTAGATAGTTCATCTTGACCTTCCTTGTGTTCTGTTACCGTATTAGATAGTTCATCTTGACCTTCCTTATGTTCTGTTACCGTATTAGACAGTTTGCAGTTCTGAGACAGTATTCATATTTCACTTCTCATGAGGTTGAAAATGTTTTACCTAATAAATTAAGAGCATTCATCGATCGAGATGGATTCATGAACATGAACAGTGAACTCTAAAAACAAGTGGATCACTTGACTCAATAATGTGGCAAATGTTTTGACAGAGTCTTTGACAAGGTAGCAGTAAGTCTCTCTCTCTAGTTCATCATCACTGTCCTTGTCATTGATATTTCATTTTACACCGTATTCAATTCTATTGGCGTATGTTGTCCAGTCAGGAGAACACATGATTGTAATTGCCTTGTAAAATGTAAGACTTTTTTTAGAAGTAACCTTAATGGCAATGAGAGACTCATTATACTGTCTGTGAGATAAAACAGTCTATTTAGTGCATATCCCCAAAGGGTAGACTATGTCCAAATCACACCCTATTCCCTATGTAGTGCACTACTTTTGACCTGGCTCTGTTCAAAAGTAGAGCACTATATAGGGAATAGGGTGTCATTTGAGTTGGACATATGCTGTAGCTGGAGGGGTTGCAGAAAGACTTTCTCTGGTAGGCCAGAGATTTCCATTTAGATTACCTTTAGCTTTAAACTGGCAAAGAAAGTTTCTCTCTCTCTCTCTCTCTCTCTCTCTCTCTCTCTCTCTCTCTCTCTCTCTCTCTCTCTCTCTCTCTCTCTCTCTCTCTCTCTCTCTCTCTGCCTCTCTCTCTCTATCGCTCTCTCTCTCTCTCTATCGCTCTCTCTCTCTCTCTCTATCTCTCTCTCTCTCTCTCTCTCTCTCTCTCTCTCTCTCTCTCTCTCTCACTCTCTCTCGCTCTCTCTCTCTCTCTGCTCTCTCGCTCTCTTTCTCTCTTGCTTTGAGACAATGTGAGAGAATTGTCAGGGCAGCAAACTAGACTCATCTCTGGACATTTCATTACATTCATGCTTAAAGAAGATACATCCGTTGTCCCAAATCCCCGCTGTGGATGTATACCTCTTGTGAATTCTGTCAGACCTTCTTGGTTGTGTTTCCCAAAACCAGTTATTCACTAATGAAATACACACAAAGGCCATGTTTTATTAATCTCTCTAGTTCCTGTTACCAATGCTAATGTGAGGGAGTAACTGATAGCCATGCTAATGTGAGGGAGTAACTGATCTCTCTAGTTCCTGTTAGCCATGCTAATGTGAGAGAGTAACTGATCTCTCTAGTTCCTGTTAGCCATGCTAATGTGAGAGAGTAACTGATCTCTCTAGTTCCTGTTAGCCATGCTAATGTGAGAGAGTAACTGATCTCTCTAGTTCCTGTTAGCCATGCTAATGTGAGTGAGTAACTGATCTCTCTAGTTCCTGTTAGCCATGCTAATGTGAGAGAGTAACTGATCTCTCTAGTTCCTGTTAGCCATGCTAATGTGAGAGAGTAACTGATCTCTCTAGTTCCTGTTAGCCATGCTAATGTGAGAGAGTAACTGATCTCTCTAGTTCTTGTTAGCCATGCTAATGTGAGAGAGTAACTGATCTCTCTAGTTCCTGTTAGCCATGCTAATGTGAGAGAGTAACTGGCCTCTCTAGTTCCTGTTAGCCATGCTAATGTGAGAGAGTAACTGATCTCTCTAGTTCCTGTTAGCCATGGTAATGTGAGGGAGTAACTGATCTCTCTAGTTGCTGTTAGCCATGCTAATGTGAGAGAGTAACTGATCTCTCTAGTTCCTGTTAGCCATGCTAAAGTGAGAGAGTAACTGATCTCTCTAGTTCCTGTTAGCCATGCTAATGTGAGAGAGTAACTGATCTCTCTAGTTCCTGTTAGCCATGCTAATGTGAGAGAGTAACTGATCTCTCTAGTTCCTGTTAGCCATGCTAAAGTGAGAGAGTAACTGATCTCTCTAGTTCCTGTTAGCCATGCTAATGTGAGAGAGTAACTGATCTCTCTAGTTCCTGTTAGCCATGCTAAAGTGAGGGAGTAACTGAAAGCTTTCTTCCTTCCGAATTCCCAAGGCTGCTTATTGAACTGCTTTAAATCTTTGTCCCCGGACTAATTAGGTACAAATAGCACTTGAAAATTAGAGTGGAGAATTACGTCCGTTTCAAAGCAATTTTTTGAAGTGTGCAGACATCTTTTTTTATTTTAAATTTGTCAGATTAGATGTTTTCCGATTAATATGCGATAGCCTAAGTCCAACCTATCACTCATCTAAGGGTGGGTGTAGACCATGTACAAAGAACAAAATTAATATTTTAATAAGTCCTACTGTGGTGAAGCATTAACAGCAGAAACAACAGAAAGTAAAGTACTTAATAAGGGTAACTTCCTTGCAGTCAAGCTTCTCTTAAAATCTCCTTCGATGTTTCCCAGAAAGTCATAGAAGTCACCACTTGACAAAGTCAGAGGTTCTTCAGGCAGCTTTCTTCACTACTGACCTGAAAATAAATTCACTTTTAAGTAGGTCTAGTTATGACTTGGGGATCTGTAACATGTTTTCAAAGTTTCACCCTTTACCATCTTGACCATACCCTTTACCATAATCTTTACCATAGCCTTTACCATAGTCTTTACCATAGTCTTTACCATAGTCTTTACCATACCCTTTACCATAGCCTTTACCATAGTCTTTACCATAGTCTTTACCATAGTCTTTACCATACCCTTTACCATAGTCTTTACCATAGCCTTTACCATAATCTTTACCATAGCCTTTACCATAGTCTTTACCATAGCCTTTACCATAGTCTTTACCATACCCTTTACCATAGCCTTTACCATACCCTTTACCATAGTCTTTACCATAATCTTTACCATACAATTGACAATACCCTTTAACACAGTATTTACCATAGGTTACCCTTGCCGTATAAGAACAGATCTGGGATCATCCTAAATAAAAAATATTTTGTATCTTCAAAGTGGGAGGCATGTTATGTAAATCAAATGATACAAACCCCCCGAAAATCAGTTTTTATTCCAGGTTGTAAGGTAACAAAACAGGAAAAATACCAAGGGGGGTGAAAACTTTCGCAAGCCGCTGTATTTGAGCAGTGAAAATTCAGATCAGATGAGTTGAATTCTTTCTGTTTCAAATTAGAGAGTAAAACTGTAGGTATCATATAATAAGAAATAGGTACTGTACTGTATCTTCACATTTAATCAAATATAAACTCGTTTTTTGAGTTAAAGTTCATGTAAGGAAATCTGTCAATTGAAATAAATTCATTAGACCCTATTCTATGGATTTCACATGACAGGGCTGGGGTGCAGCATGGGTGGGCCTGGGAGGGCATAGGCCCACCCACTGGGGAGACTGGCCCACCCACTCGGTCAATCAGAATGAGCTTTTCCCCACAAAAGGGCTTTATTACAGACAGAAATATTCCTCAGTTTCATCAGCTGTCTGGTTGGCTGGTCTCAGACGATCCCGCAGGAGAAGAAGCCGGATGTGGAGGTCCTGGGCTGGCGTGGTTACACGTGGTGTGCGGTTGTGAGGAATGTTGGACGTACTGCCAAATTCTCTAAAATGACGTTGTAGGCGGTTTATGGTACAGAAATTAACATTAAATTATCTGGCAACAGCTCTGATGGACACTCCAGCAGTCAGCATGCCAATTGCAGGCTCCCTCAAAACTTGAGACATCTGTGGCATTGTGTTGTGTGACAAAACTGCACATTTTAGAGTGGCCTTTTATTGTCCCCAGCACAAGGTGCACCTGTGTAATGATCATGCTGTTTAAGTAGCTTCTTGATATGCCACACCTGTCAGGTGGATGGATTATTTTGTCAAAGGAGAAATGCTCACTAACAGGGATGTAAGCAAATTTGTGCACAACATTTGAGAGAAATAAGCTTTTTGTGCAAATGGAAAATTTCGAGGATCTTTTATTTCAGCTCATGAAACATTGGACCTATTTTTTTTTGTTCAGTATAATTTCACAGTACATCAGGAGTACTCTACTGTGATTCCTGAAATGGAGAGCCTTTTAGAGTATTTTTCTGGTTACCTAATTCTCAGTCTCATTGAACACCAAATGTTGCTAGCTAGCTAGCGTGACACTTAATGTAAGTTGTTTTCTCAAAATGTTTGTTAGCTAGCTAAGGTTATCCATGTTGTTAATATAACTCCCATGTGCTGTCGACATCAGGATACATTTTGAGAGCACTAGTTTGTAGATGTCATAAAGTGCTTATACAAAAACCCAGCCTAAAACCTTAAAGAGCACACTATGCAGATGTAGATGCACGGTGGCTAGGAAAAACTCCCTAGAAAGGTAGGGAACCTAGGAAGAAACCTAGAGAGGAACCAGGCTCTGAGGGGTGGCTAGTCCTCTTCTGGCTGTGTCGGGTGGAGATTATAGCATTAAATGGCCCTAAAGGCCAGATCGTTTTTCAAGATGTTCGAATGTTTATAGATCACCAGCAGGGTTAAATAATAATCACGGTGCTTATAGAAGGTTCAACAGGTTAGCACCTCAGGAGTAAATGACAGTTGGCTTTTCATAGCTGAACATTCAGAGGTCGAAACAGCAGATGCGGTTGAGAGAGAGACATAGAGAGAGACAGGGAGACAGAGAGAGACACAGAGAGAGAGACAGATGCAGAGAAAGAGAGAGAGAGAGAGAGAGAGACAGAGAGAGAGAGACAGAATGACGGAGATAGACAGAAAGTCAGAGAGAGACAGAGAGAGAGAGACATAGACATAGAGAGAGAGAGAGAGACAGAGAGAGAAAGACAGAGAGAGAGAGAGAGAGAGAGAGAGAGAGAGAGAGAGAGAGAGAGAGAGAGAGAGAGAGAGAGAGAGAGAGAGAGAGAGAGAGAGAGAGAGAGAGAGAGAGAGAGAGAGAGAGAGAGAGAGAGAGAGAGAGAGAGAGAGAGAGAGAGAGAGAGAGAGAGAGAGAGCGAGACAGAGAGAGAGAGAGAGACAGAGGATGGAAACAGCAGGTCCGGGATAAGGTATCAGTTCCGGTGAACAGGTCAGGGTTCCATAGCCGCAGGTAGAACAGCAGAAACTGGATCAGGAGCACGACCAGGTGGACTGGGGACGGGGACAGCCAGGAGACATCGGGCCAGGTAGTCCTGAGGTATGGTCCTGGGGCTCAGGTCCTGTGGGAGGGGAGGGAGAGATGGGAGAAATAGAGAGAGCGTACTTAAGATCAAACATGACACCAGAGAAGACAGAGAAGACAGGAGAAATACACCAGACAAGACAGACTGACCCCAGCCCTCCGGCCCATAGACTATTGCAGCATAGCTACTGAGGACTGAGACGGTGGCCCCGTCCAACGATACCCCCGAACAGTGCCAAGCAAGCAGGGTATAACCTCACCTACTTGCCAAAGCTTAGCCCTTACACCAACAGAGGGATATCAACAGACCACCAACTTACTAACCAGAGATAAAGCAGATGTCTCCTCTATAGGAGGAAAGCCCTGCCTGCAACTGTTTGCTTAGAAATTCTAGGAGTCTTGTGACTATAGTGTAGGTGTAGGTATGTACGACAGGACCAAATTGGAGAGATAGGTATGAACAATTGAATGTAATGCTTTGTAGGTTTTCTCCTTGGTTAGCAGTAAAAACTTGAAATCAGCCTTACCAGCAAGCCAGCACCGGAGTAATACGATAAAACGTTTTGGTTCTACTCAAGATTCTAGCAGATGTATTTAGCAATAGCTGAAGTTAATTTAGTGCTTTATCCAGGTAGCCAGAGTAGAGCATTGCAGTAGTCTAATCTTGAATTGACAAAAAGCATTTCTGCATAAGAGTGAAAACAATAGTGGTCCTAAAACGGAACCTTGAGGAACACAGTAGCGTACCATTGATTTGTCAGAGGACAAACCAGCAACAGAGACAAACGTATATGTTTCCTTCAGATAAGATCTAAACCAGGCATGAACTTCTCCCGGTAAACCAATTTGGACTTCCAATCGCTCCGAAAGAATGTGGTGTTCGATGGTATCAAAAGCAGCACTCAGGTCTAGGAGCACGAGGACAGATGCAGCACTCAGGTCTAGGAGCACGAGGACAGATGCAGCACTCAGGTCTAGGAGCACGAGGACAGATGCAGCACTAAGGTCTAGGAGCACGAGGACAGATGCAGCACTAAGGTCTAGGAGCACGAGGACAGATGCAGAGCCTTGGTCTGACGCCATTAAAAGGTCATTTACCACCTTCACGAGTCTCAGTGCTGTGATGGGGTCTAAAACCAGACTGCAGTGTTTTGTATACATTATTTGTCTTCAGGAAGGCCGTGAGTTGCTGAGGAACAGCTTTAGATTTTTTTTTTTTTGAGGAATGGGAGATTCAATGTTGGATGATGGTTAAAAAATTCCAGGTCTTGGTTTGTCTTTATTACTGCCACCTTCAGCTAGTTACATGTGACACATTTTCTTTTGTTTTAGCAGTGAGACTGCATCTAGGCTATTCAGGCAAAGTTAAGTTTAAATCCTTGGTTAGGTGGTAAAATGTTTGTACTCTGACTTCCTTGGGTAGGTGGAGGGAGTCTAGAAGGGTGTCAAGGAATCTTTGTGTTGTCCGAGAATTTATAACGTGGCTCTTGATAATCCTTGGTTGGAATCTGAGCAAATTATTTGTAATGATTGCAAATGTAATAAAATGATGGTCCAATAGTCGAGGATTATGAGGTAAAAACTATTCGATCCACAATATCTATTCCACGGGACAAAACTAGATCCAGGGTATGACTGTGGTAATGCGTAGGTCCGGAGACATGTTGGACAAAACCCACTGAGTCGATGATGGCTCCGAAAGCATTTTGGATTGGGTCTGTGGACTTCTCCATGTGAATTTTGAAGTCACCGAAAACACCATCCCCACAGTGAAGCATGGTGGTTGCAGCATCATGCTGTGGGGATGTTTTTCATCGGTAGGGATTTGGAAACTCAGTCAGAATTGAAGGAATGATGGATGGCGTTAAATACAGGGAAATTCTTGAAGGAAACTTCTTTCAGTCTTCCAGAGATTTGAGACTGGGATGGAGGTTCACCTTCCAGCAGGACAATGACCCTAAGCATACTGCTAAAGCAACACTCTAGTGGTTTAAGGGGAAATATTTAAATGTCTTAGAATGGCCCAGTCAAAGCCCAGACCTCAATCCAATTGAGAATCTGTGGTATGACTTAAAGATTGCTGTACACCATCGGAACCCATCCAACTTGAAGGAGCTGGAGCAGTTTTGCCTTGAAGAATGGACAAAAATCCCAGTGGCTGGGGATCGGCGTCCCGTCAACAGGACAGTTGTAAATCACGCAGCTCCTTGTGTCACGAGGTTTTAGAGAAACAACAAATGTCGGTATATACAGTATAAGTGTCTTATATCGGCTGAAAGCTTAAATTCTTGTTAAAAAAACTGAACTGTCCAATTTACAGTTGCTATTACTGTGAAAAAATGCCATGCTATTGTTTGAGGAGAGCTCCTAACAACAAAACACTTTTTGTCACTGGGATAGGGTTGATAAATTCACCTCTGAAGGTGAAATGTGTACTTACATTCTAAAATCTTGCGTTCTGATACATTCTGATTTATCATCCAAAGGGTCCCAGAGATAACATGAAGTGTCGTTTTGTTAGATAAAATCCTTCATCATATCCTAAAAAGGTCCATATAGCACGATTGATTTTGTATTTCCACTCGTTCAATTTGCAAAGAAAAAAATCTGTGAAAATCTAACCCTAAATGTTGTTTCAAACAGTCAAATCACATTTGTATTTATTCTTCAGAGATCCTAGAACGTAACCAGACGTCACTATATCATTAGGGGTGTAGTATATCCTATAGGACACCATATTTGGTCAGAGAGCGACTCCTTCATGGTAAGCCAATGATGCAGACGGCCTTCACTTGAACGACGCTAACTTTGTCAAATAAGCACCAATCGGGGACTAACGAAGCTAGCTAGATAGCCAATGAGATGGGCTTTACGGGAGTAAACCATGTATATGTCGTAGAATGTAGCTACTAACCTTGTACGACAGCATAATTTTCATTTTGGATAAAAATTATAAGAATATGGAGAGCTATGAAGTTATGAAAACTGGTTGTTTTGCAAATGTTGAACTTAATATGGCTACTAATACTGAAAAATCCCCCCCCAAAAAAGTCCAAGTATACAGTTTTGACGATATTCTTGCAGAAAAATGTAATATGAATGCAAATGTCTCCTTCACGATTTGCCCAGGTACATTGACTTCACACTAAATGTCATGTGGTTCGCTCATACTTCAAGTTATCCGTCTGAAACTTTGCACATACACTATCGGAATTACAACCAGAGTGATGGCTAGAAGTGGGACCTTTCTCTTGCATTTCAAAGATGGTGGTAGAATTTTATTTTATTTTTTCTTTGTATGGTTTTCTACCAGATCTCTTGTGTTATATTCTCTTACATTCAATTCACATTTCCACAAACGTCAACGTGTCTCCTTTCAAATGGTATCAAGAATATGCATATCCTTGCTTCAGGTCCTGAGCTACAGGCAGTTAGATTTGGTATGTCATTTTAGGCAAAAATTAAAAAAATGGGGGCTATCCCTAATTATAGAGACATAACTCAAGAGACTTGCATCTGTATTTGCTGCAAAAGCTCTACAAAGTATTGACTTTGGGGGGGTGAATAGTTATGCACGATCACGTTTGACATTTCTTTGTCTCATTTCTTGTTTGTTTCACAATAAAACATATTTTGCATCTTCAAAGTGGTAGGCATGTTGTGTAAATCAAATTATACAACCCCCCCCAGAATGCATTTTAATTCCAGGTTGTAAGGCAACAAAATAGGAAAAATGCCAAGCGGGCTGAAAACTTTCGCAGGCCACTGTATATAATGAATTCTATCCTATTCTATTGTATCTCAGTCTTTCCTGTTCTGACATTGCTCTTCCAATATTTATATATTCTTAATTCCATTCCTTTACTTTAGATTGTGTGTAAAGTTAGATACGCAGTATCTTGTTAGAGATTACTGCACGGTTGGAGCTAGAAACACAAGCATTTCGCTACACCTGCAATGACATCTGCTAAACACGTGTATGTGACAAATAATACTTCAATGGTTTTGATTTGTCTTTTTCATTCTAACATCGTTGGTGACGACGTGGATAACAATATCCCTCTACTCTCTACACTCGCCAGTTTAAACCTCAGACATCTTCAGATTAGCCTTGAAAGTCTCTATCGGCGACACAGGTTGAGCCGAATTCATTTCCTTTCCAGAAGCCGTGAGAAAATTGTCCGGCTGCGGGGACAGTGCAGGGGTTTAACACTGCTATCCTGTCTTTACTGGTGGCACAGACGCTGTATCATCCTATACTTAAACTGCCCTTGTCTAACATTTCCATCTGCAGCCGAGTCCTCACGTTAAGGTAATAGTTTTCCTGTATATTATGACTACAGCGACTGCAATGAGAAGGCATAATATTACATACCTTTTTCTCCTGCTGATCCATTCCAGATGAAACAGTGGCGCTCCAAAAAAGTTAATTTAAAAATGACAAAAAGACATCACCTCATTTCACCTTTTTATTTTTGTCCGGACGTTTCGGCAGTTCTGCCTTCATCACAGCGTCAAGCCGTAGTTTTTATATCTGCAGGTGTTTACAGTAGGTGATCATTATGATCTGTTAGGAGGACGGTACATAATGGTAATGAAAACATTAGTGAACAAACAACTATTACAAAAACATAAAAACAAATACAACAGATCATCAAAATAAACTTGATAAATAGGATTTAGGTATCATGATGACATGTAGGAAATGTCAGAATTTTTTTATACTCTCAAAGCATCTATTTTTGGAGGCTTTACTGTGCAAAAGGATGTAACAAAATGCACCATGTCATTATGAATGTACTTTGTTGCTATCCAAGCTAAGTGAGAGGAGGATGATACGTGATACGTATCCTCCTCCTGATTGTCCCTTGATGAAGAAATCTTGTCAAAACTGTAGTCACATTGTAAATAATATTAGTGGAAAGCTGTTGTAACTAGTGTAATAGTGTAATATGTGTAATAAAAACATCTTTATGTAAAGTTTTCCCGTAATGTATTCGTTCGTATTTTCTTAAAGTTTGTTTTCATTCTGTCGTTGTTTCCACAGAACTGTGGGAGACACGAACTATCAAACCCGGCTGAACATGTGAGCTACCATCGAGTCTACAACAAGGAACACTGTCTCGAGTCACAACCAACTCAGGCCTACCCCCCTCCCGTTACCTTCTTACCCCAGAACCCCTACACACATCCTCTCTCCAACAACCCCATGTACCCCGCCAGCTACCCTGCCCAAGGCCAAGGTCAGGGCGAGGCTCCACGGCCCCTCTTCCCTAAGGAGCAGTCCGTGTGACGCCCTGAAATCATTCTGGAGCTCCAGCTCAGTAAGAGCCATCATCCGAGCTGGTGTAACCTGAAATACAGGAAGCTACACCAAGCTTTGCTCTAGGGGTGTGTATGCTATGCCCCCCCCCCCCCCCCCACACACACACCACCTCTCTCTCTGTCTCTCTGTCTCTCTCTCTCTGTCTCTCTCTCTCTCTGTCTCTGTCTCTCTCTCTCTCTCTCTCTCTCTCTCTCTCTCTCTCTCTCTCTCTCTCTCTCTCTCTCTCTCTCTCTCTCTCTCTCTCTCTCTCTCTCTCTCTCTCTCTCTCTGTCTCTCTGTCTCTCTGTCTCTCTCTCTCTATCGCTCTCTCTCTCTCTCTATCGCTCTCTCTCTCTCTCTCTCCCTCTCTCTCTCTCTCTCTCTCTGTTTCTATGAGCCTGATGATGGAGTGGGCATCCCCTGCTATGATGGAAGTGTCAGTAGTTTGTGGACCTAAAAACCCTGTGTGTTGTGCACTGCATGCTCCACCGAGGCTGTCAGTATGACTCCTCATCTTGTGCTGTTATTGTAGACACCACTGCCATCACATTCCACTCAGCCTCACCTCACCACCCTACTGTAGGTGTGTTCTTCAACTAGCTGTCCTCAATGTCTTGATTGCTTCCATATCCTTGTATATGTTCATTTTTGACTTTTGCCAAGTGTTCAACAATGTACAATATACACCACTGTGTCACTCGAGATGTTATTTTGATCTATTTCTTACTTTTTCTCTTCCCACAGTAGTAGGGACCTCATTTCTCTTCCCACAGTAGTAGGGACCTCATTTCTCTTCCCACAGTAGTAGGGACCTCATTTCTCTTCCCACAGTAGTAGGGACCTCATTTCTCTTCCCACAGTAGTAGGGACCTCATTTCTCTTCCCACAGTAGTAGGGACCTCATTTCTCTTCCCACAGTGGTAGGGACCTCATTTCTATTTCCACAGTAGTAGGGACCTCATTTCTCTTCCCACAGTAGTAGGGACCTCATTTCTCTTCCCACAGTAGTAGGGACCTCATTTCTCTTCCCACAGTAGTAGGGACCTCATTTCTCTTCCCACAGTAGTAGGGACCTCATTTCTCTTCCCACAGTAGTAGGGACCTCATTTCTCTTCCCACAGTGATAGGGACCTCATTACTCTTCCCACAGTAGTAGGGACCTCATTTCTCTTCCCACAGTAGTAGGGACCTCATTTCTCTTCCCACAGTAGTAGGGACCTCATTTCTCTTCCCACAGTAGTAGGGACCTCATTTCTCTTCCCACAGTAGTAGGGACCTCATTTCTCTTCCCACAGTAGTAGGGACCTCATTTCTCTTCCCACAGTAGTAGGGACCTCATTTCTCTTCCCACAGTAGTAGGGACCTCATTTCTCTTCCCACAGTAGTAGGGACCTCATTTCTCTTCCCACAGTGGTAGGGACCTCATTTCTATTTCCACAGTAGTAGGGACCTCATTTCTCTTCCCACAGTAGTAGGGACCTCATTTCTCTTCCCACAGTAGTAGGGACCTCATTTCTCTTCCCACAGTAGTAGGGACCTCATTTCTCTTCCCACAGTAGTAGGGACCTCATTTCTCTTCCCACAGTAGTAGGGACCTCATTTCTCTTCCCACAGTGATAGGGACCTCATTTCTCTTCCCACAGTAGTAGGGACCTCATTTCTCTTCCCACAGTAGTAGGGACCTAATTTCTCTTCCCACAGTAGTAGGGACCTCATTTCTCTTCCCACAGTAGTAGGGACCTCATTTCTCTTCCCACAGTAGTAGGGACCTCATTTCTCTTCCCACAGTAGTAGGGACCTCATTTCTCTTCCCACAGTAGTAGGGACCTCATTTCTCTTCCCACAGTAGTAGGGACCTCATTTCTCTTCCCACAGTAGTAGGGACCTCATTTCTCTTCCCACAGTAGTAGGGACCTCATTTCTCTTCCCACAGTAGTAGGGATCTCATTTCTCTTCCCACAGTAGTAGGGACCTCATTTCTCTTCCCACAGTAGTAGGGACCTCATTTCTCTTCCCACAGTAGTAGGGACCTCATTTCTCTTCCCACAGTAGTAGGGACCTCATTTCTCTTCCCACAGTAGTAGGGACCTCATTTCTCTTCCCACAGTAGTAGGGACCTCATTTCTCTTCCCACAGTAGTAGGGATCTCATTTCTCTTCCCACAGTAGTAGGGACCTCATTTCTCTTCCCACAGTAGTAGGGACCTCATTTCTCTTCCCACAGTGATAGGGACCTATTTTCTCTTGATTAGTATACACTTTTGTATTTATGAATTTTTGTTTTATGTTTGTTAATAATCATTTGCTTGCTTCCTTATAAATATTTACATGTATGTGTGATTGCGTGTGTGATGGTGAAAATACATGACATTTTATTTCTGTCATCATTGTTTTTAATAATAAATATTTGACATGGACTATATCAACAGGATAATTGGCAGTTTGACCTGGATCACTCCTCACAAAAACATCTACAATTTGGACTGATTTGGTTATTTTGGATTAGTAACAGTGAATGTTGTCACCCCCATAATATATAACTTCAAGCTAAGGGCTCTAAATCCAATCAAAGTACTGTTTTAAGATTTTAGAAAATCTTATATTCTTTTAAATCTTGTATTTTATTTTCGAAACTGATTTATTTTCTCCATCAAATTTTTTTCTGCTAATAATTGTCTGGTAGTTGATGATGGTATGATGACACAGACAGAGCTTACCATGCAGTTAATGACATCATACCATACAGTTAATGACATCATACCATACAGTTAATGACATCATACCATACAGTTAATGACATCATACCATACAGTTAATGACATCATGCCATACAGTTAATGACATCATACCATACAGTTAATGACATCATACCATACAATTAATGACATCATTCCATGCAATTAATGACATCGTACCATACAGTTAATGACATCATACCATACATTTAATCACATCATGCCATACAGTTAATGACATCATACCATACAGTTAATGACATCATACCATGCAGATAATGACATCATTCCATACAGTTAATAACATCATACCATACAGTTAATGACATCATACCATACAGTTAATGACATCACCATACAGTTAATGCCATCATACCATACAGTTAATGACATCATGCCATACAGTTAATGACATCATACGGTACAGTTAATGACATCATACCATACAGTTAGTGACATCATACCATATAGTTAATGACATCATACGGTACAGTTAATGACATCACCATATATTTAATGACATCATACCATGCAGTTAATGACATCATACCATACAGTTAATGACATCGTACCATACAGTTAATGACATCGTGATATACCGTTAATGACATCATATGGTACAGTTAATGACATCACCATATAGTTAATGACATCATACCATACAGTTAATGACATCATACCATACAGTTAATGACATCGTACCATACAGTTAATGACATCATACCACACCATTAATGACATCATATGGTACAGTTAATGACATCACCATATAGTTAATGACATCATACCATGCAGTTAATGACATCATACCATACAGTTAATGACATCATACCATACAGTTAATGACATCATACCATACAGTTAATGCCATCGTACCATACAGTTAATGACATCATACCACACCATTAATGACCTCATATGGTACAGTTCATGACATCACTGTGTAGTTAATGACATCATAGCATGCAGTTAATGACATCATACCATACAGTTAATGACATCATACCATACAGTTAATGACATCATACCATACAGTTAATGATATCATACCATACAATTAATGACATCATACCATACAGTTAATGACATCATACGGTACAGTTAATGACATCACCATATAGTTAATGGCATCATACCATGCAGTTAATGACATCATACCATACAGTTAATGACATCGTACCATACAGTTAATGACATCATAATATACCGTTAATGACATCATACCATACAGTTAATGACATTGTACCATACAGTTAATGACATCATACCATACATTTAATGGCATCATACCATACCATTAATGACATCATACGGTACAGTTAATGACATCACCATAGAGTTAATGACATCATACCATAAAGTTAATGACATCGTACCATACAGTTAATGGCATCATACCATACAGTTAATGACATCATACCACACCATTAATGACATCATACCATACCATTAATGACATCACCATATAGTTAATGACATCATACCATACAGTTAATTATATGTTAATTTGTTTTCAAGACAACGTTTACCTTCAACATCCATTGTGTGCACTGGGATGGTAATGGTGACACTTTCCCAGTGGACATGTCCAGTGGGATGGTAATGGTGACACTTTCCCAGTGGACATGTCCAGTGGGATGGTAATGGTGACACTTTCCCAGTGGACATGTTCCTCTGTCCATATCTGTATGTGAAATAGCTCCAGTCAGAGATCTACTGAGGTCCATAATGCTTTGTGGCGTATTAATCAGAAGGAAGGGAAGGAGTTCCTCAGACTTGCAGGTCCAATAGACCAATATGACAATCAAACACCAACCAGGGCTCAACAAAAAGATGTGAAAGAGCAAACAACATCACAAAATGTATTTGTGATGCATTTTATAAATGTGATTTTGTTCAGATGTTTTGATCGCGGCCAGGAGACTGTTTCTAGGACAAACCACACCTTTCTTTGTCTTATTTAAATCTTTTTGAACATGGTTTTAAGAAATATATTGATATAAAGAGTTTCAAATCAAACTATCTAACATTCATCTTGCAGAGAATAGCACATGTTATTGTATTTTTTTAGAGAAGGAACAGTAATATACTATATGTAAGGTAGTTATTTACCATAGAACCAGGCTACACTGTGACAGTGTTGATTTCAGACCATAAGCTAATGTGATTGATCAAAAAGCCAGTTAGAAGCTATTACCACTGAAACAGCACTGTCACACAAACACAACTGTATTTGCATAAACTGAAAGTTCAGTGTTTTCCGTGTCAGCTGTATTTTATGGAACAACAACAAAAAATAATTAATTGTGTTTGTGGTCAATAAAAAAATAAAAAATGTTTACCTTAGAGGTTTTTGAACGTGAAATAATTTAACTTTTGAACATTGGATGTTGGGATAGAGTAAAACCTTGTGTGTGAGACTTTCTCCCGTGTCACCTTGTTTTCTTGCGATGTCTCTATATATGTGCTAGTATGGCATTGGGTTGGTCTGAAGCTGCTGGTGAAGTGTTTTATTGCTATACCCGCTGTATGGAAACACTGGAACACATTTTACCCATGTAACGCGATTACTATCACTGACTTTCTCCTCCTCCTCCACATCCTCCTCCTACTTGTCCTCCACATTCTCCTTGTCCTCCACATCCTCCTCCTACTTGTCCTCCACATCCTCCTTGTCCTCCACATTCTCCTTGTCCTCCCCATCCTTCTTGTCCTCCCCATCCTCCTTGTCCTCCACATCCTCCTTGTCCTCCACATTCTCCTTGTCCTCCCCATCCTTCTTG
Organism: Salvelinus alpinus; assembly: GCF_045679555.1. Classification (NCBI taxonomy): domain Eukaryota; kingdom Metazoa; phylum Chordata; class Actinopteri; order Salmoniformes; family Salmonidae; genus Salvelinus; species Salvelinus alpinus. The sequence goes on from NC_092107.1 coordinate 43,060,008, forward strand.
TCCTCCACATCCTCCTTGTCCTCCCCATCCTCCTTGTCCTCCACATCCTCCTTGTCCTCCACATTCTCCTTGTCCTCCCCATCCTTCTTGTCCTCCCCATCCTCCTTGTCCTCCACATCCTCCTTGTCCTCCCCATCCTCCTTGTCCTCCACATCCTCCTTGTCCTCCACATCCTCTTCCTCCCCATCCTCCTTGTCCTCCCCATCCTCCTCCTCCCCATCCTCATCCTCCTCCACATCCTCCTCCCCCACTATTATTATTATTTACAGTATATGCTCAGGGATTCTTGAAAGAAGTGACAATCTCATTTGACACATGTGAAATATATATTTTGTTAGACTGAATTATGAGCTATCAAAGCATGTAAAAGAAAAACCTATTAATTTGTTTTACCTCTGTCAGATACCATAGAAGGCATTGCACTTTAACAATTATTATTTATATTTTTATTTATAGTTTAAGCCTATGTTGCAGAACAGAAAAACATATTTGTTCTGAATATTGACAAAACATGGATCATAAGGGGTTAGCTGTCAGTAACAGATACTCTGAACAGATATTCAGAACAGATACTCTGAACAGATACTCTGAATAGATACTCTGAACAGATACTCTGAACAGATACTCTGAACAGATACTCTGAACAGATATTCAGAACAGATACTCTGAACAGATACTCTGAACAGATATTCAGAACAGATACTCTGAACAGATACTCTGAACAGATACTCTGAACAGATACTCTGAACAGATATTCAGAACAGATACTCTGAACAGATACTCTGAACAGATACTCTGAACAGATATTCAGAACAGATACTCTGAACAGATACTCTGAACAGATACTCTGAACAGATATTCAGAACAGATACTCTGAACAGATACTCTGAACAGATACTCTGAACAGATACTCTGAACAGATACTCTGAACAGATACTCTGAACAGATCTCTGAACAGATACTCTGAACAGATACTCTGAACAGATACTCTGAACAGATATTCAGAACAGATACTCTGAACAGATACTCAGAACAGATACTCTGAACAGATACTCTGAACAGATACTCTGAACAGATACTCTGAACAGATACTCTGAACAGATACTCTGAACAGATACTCTGAACAGATACTCTGAACAGATACTCTGAACAGATATTCAGAACAGATACTCTGAACAGATACTCTGAACAGATATTCAGAATAGATACTCTGAACAGATATTCATTTACATTTACATTTTACATTTAAGTCATTTAGCAGACGCTCTTATCCAGAGCGACTTACAAATTGGTGCATTCACCTTATGACATCCAGTGGAACGGCCACTTTACAATAGTGCATCTAAATCTTTTAAGGGGGGGGGGAGTGAGAAGGATTACTTTATCCTATCCTAGGTATTCCTTAAAGAGGTGGGGTTTCAGGTGTCTCCGGAAGGTGGTGATTGATTGATATTCAGAACAGATACTCAGAACAGATACTCAGAACATAAAACTTCAGTACAAACATTAGTAAAGTAAATGATTAATTCTAAAATCCCCAGTAAACAAATCTGATTGAGTTAATGTTTTATATCGTCTACAAAAATAGAATTATTTAATCTTCATTCAAGTGGAGTATAATTGTGATTATTTATTTAATTACCTTACTTGCTTTATGACTAAAACCTCATTAAATGCAACAATCTGTATTTGAACCTAAATTAATATCCTCTCTTAATCTATAAGGCAAATGGAGTTGACAGTTTATGCTTGTGACCACGGAGATTCCAATATTGTTTGTTTAAATCTATCAAAAGTAGAGAACTCTCCAGACCATGAGTGGTCCTGTTGCACTTCCTGTCCTTATGGTCCAACTGACCCTGCTCATTCCTGATTCATTTAGGATTGTCACCAATCTGACGGAGATCAGACACAACACATATTATTTAAAGTCACAGAGGACTATTGTAATAAACTAGATAAGATCGTTTTCAGGGAAGTTTGAAATTGGGATAATTTGCTCCGGACAAGGGCATTTCCAGGCATATAGCTGACATGGAAATTCATCCTATTTAAAGTATTTAGGAAAAGTGTGCACACAAATCTTTACCCCCCCCAAAAATTCCCGCCCCAAAATAAATATTTTTTAGCTCAAATAATGCAACAAAATAAAAAAATTTGTCCCGACTTTCAAGAATCCCTTTGCTACAAACTGCTGCAGCAGTGGACACTAAACAGCCACTCAGAGGAAAGCGTTCCAAAAGCTGTTCTCATAGAAGCACCCTGATTGGTTACAGGTACTGTAGAACCCTTTTGGTTCCAGGTAGAACCCTTTTGGGTGAGACAGCTGAAGAATCCTTTTCTTTCCCCTAAGAGTGTAGATTGACTCGCGGTATTGGCAAAACAACAATTGTCCAACAATTGCTCTTTAATGTCTACTAGCGATAGTATAGCACAAGAACCTGTAAAAAACTAAACTGTTATTGCCCACATCTATATCCCTCCTATTGATATTCAGTGATCTCCTTTTGAATGTTCCACTGAAGATGATTGCCATGCATTTACTTATCATCTCTCTCCTCTTATTTTGTACATTTTGGTTGCATTTTTTTTTAAACGTAAAAGTGTTTTTATTTGAAGATTTTATCCGTGGAAGGAGGATTTCTGATCTGGATCCATGTGGAAACATGAGCTTGTAGTCATTGTGTTTGTGTTGCCACTGCTTGAGATCTCTAAAATACCTTATGTGAGACATTTAAACGTGTATTTTTTTTTTTTACATGGAATTATGTTCGATGTAAATATTATTAACAATGTATCTGATGTGAGAAAAGAAACTGATGCAGTTAAACATTAAACGTCACAACCTCTCCACGTTATAGTGTCTGTAATGTTTGTTTATTAACCCTGTCAGAAATCACACTATACATTTTTTTGGGACCCTCACCTTCGTTCAAACTAGTCAGATGGAGTCAAATCAGATGTTGAATTCTAGTAATACGAATGGACACGTGGAAAGCTGAATATATTTCACCCAGAAATCACATCTAATGTATGAGATTTCATCCTTCTGTGTAAACATCTTCAGAGTCTAGTCCTGTTCCTAGTATATATTCCTCCTGAGGCCTGTCAGAGTCTAGTCCTGTTCCTATTATCTATTCCTACTGAGGCCTGTCAGAGTCTAGTCCTGTTCCTATTATCTATTCCTCCTGAGGCCTGTCAGAGTCTAGTCCTGGTTCCTATTATCTATTCCTCCTGAGGCCTGTCAGAGTCTAGTCCTGTTACTATTATATATTCCTCCTGAGGCCTGTCAGAGTCTAGTCCTGGTTCCTAGTATCTATTCCTCCTGAGGCCTGTCAGAGTCCTGTTCCTATTATCTATTCCTACTGAGGCCTGTCAGAGTCTAGTCCTGGTTCCTAGTATCTATTCCTCCTGAGGCCTGTCATAGTCTAGTCCTGGTTCCTATTATCTATTCCTCCTGAGGCCTGTCAGAGTCTAATCCTGTTACTATTATCTATTCCTCCTGAGGCCTGTCAGAGTCTAGTCCTGTTCCTAAGATCTATTCCTCCTGAGGCCTGTCAGAGTCTAGTCCTGGTTCTTATTATCTATTCCTCCTGAGGCACATCAGAGTCTAGTCCTGGTTCCTATTATCTATTCCTCCTGAGGTCTGTCAGAGTCTAGTCCTGTTCCTATTATCTATTCCTCCTGAGGCCTGTCAGAGTCTAGTCCTGGTTCCTAGTATCTATTCCTCCTGAGGCCTGTCAGAGTCTAGTCCTGGTTCCTATTATCTATTCCTCCTGAGGTCTGTCAGAGTCTAGTCCTGTTCCTATTATATATTCCTCCTGAGGCCTGTCAGAGTCTAGTCCTGGTTCCTAGTATCTATTCCTCCTGAGGCCTGTCATAGTCTAGTCCTGGTTCCTATTATCTATTCCTCCTGAGGCCTGTCAGAGTCTAATCCTGTTACTATTATCTATTCCTCCTGAGGCCTGTCAGAGTCTAGTCCTGTTCCTAAGATCTATTCCTCCTGAGGCCTGTCAGAGTCTAGTCCTGGTTCCTATTATCTATTCCTCCTGAGGCACATCAGAGTCTAGTCCTGGTTCCTATTATCTATTCCTCCTGAGGTCTGTCAGAGTCTAGTCCTGTTCCTATTATCTATTCCTCCTGAGGCCTGTCAGAGTCTAGTCCTGGTTCCTATTATCTATTCCTCCTGAGGCCTGTCAGAGTCTAGTCCTGGTTCCTATTATCTATTCCTCCTGAGGCCTGTCAGAGTCTAGTCCTGTTCCTATTATCTATTCCTCCTGAGGCCTGTCAGAGTCTAGTCCTGTTCCTATGATCTATTCCTCCTGAGGCCTGTCAGAGTCTAGTCCTGGTTCCTATTATCTATTCCTCTTGAGGCCTGTGAGAGTCTAGTCCTGTTCCTATTATCTATTCCTCCTGAGGCCTGTCAGAGTCTAGTCCTGTTCCTATTATCTATTCCTCCTGAGGCCTGTCAGAGTCTAGTCCTGTTCCTATTATCTATTCCTCCTGAGGCCTGTCAGAGTCTAGTCCTGGTTCCTATTATCTATTCCTCCTGAGGCCTGTCAGAGTCTAGTCCTGTTCCTATGATCTATTCCTCCTGAGGCCTGTCAGAGTCTAGTCCTGTTCCTATTATCTATTCCTCCTGAGGCCTGTCAGAGTCTAGTCCTGGTTCATATTGTCTATTCCTCCTGAGGCCTGTCATAGTCTAGTCCTGGTTCCTATTATCTATTCCTCCTGAGGCCTGTCAGAGTCTAGTCCTGGTTCCTATGATCTATTCCTCCAGGAATAGATAACAGGGTGGTGTTTGGGACACTCTCAGTCTGCATCTTAAATTAAAATTAATAAATAGGTTTGTGAATATTCTCTGGGTATCATTTGGATTTTACTGTTCATAAGGCATTTATTTTCCCTCCAATTGAATGCCAGGATGATTGCTTTGAATCGGTGATGTCCCATTAAATATACCTCAGTGGTGTTGTGGCTGGCCATTGTTATTAAAGATCTCCTCACTATGATAAGCTAGTTGACATGATGTTAAATCTTCCCTAGATAGCATACCTAAAGAAAATTGTCTTTTTATATTCAGGAAAAGGTGAGGGGATGGATTGGTCAACACACAAGAATAGCCACCTTGAGTAACCGCTCAGTGTTATGCCTGTTACAACCCCCCTCCCCCACTGTTGTTACTGTCCCATACTAATTATTTGGTCTGATTGACATTGCTGTATCAGGGTCTTCGCTGCAGTAACCTGTGTTTGATGACAACGGGTAGTGGTATAGGACAACTTAACGCAACAGTGGAGCGCTTTCTGTACTGACCGACAACAACAGCAGGCCTTCACACATTCCTTCTCGGCTGTACAGAGTAATACTAAACATTTTGACTCTGCAATGTGGCGTAACCAAGGGAACTGATGCAGTTAGCTTCCTTCTTCTTCTCTGTTTCCCTGTTGGTTTTATTTTGGAGCAATCACCAACTCTAATGACTCTATAAGGAGCTTAGTTACGTCCCATTATAAACCTATTGTGGTGGGCTGGACTGGCCTGGCCTCTCCTCTCCTCTTCTCTCTCCTCTTCCAGCAGGCAGCATTCAGTCACTCTGCAGAGTTTTTAAATCTGCTGAAGACACAACAATGCTTCATCTCATTCTCTGTTTTCTCTCTCTCTGTTTCTCTCTGTTTCTCTCTCTCTGTTTCTCTCTCTCTCTCTGTTTCTCTCTCTCTCTCTGTTTCTCTCTCTCTCTGTTTCTCTCTCTCTCTGTTTCTCTGTCTTTCTCTCTCTGTCTTTCTCTCTTGCTCTCTCTCTCTCTATGTCTCTGTCTCTCTCTCTGTCTCTCTCTCTCTGTCTCTCTCTCTGTCTTTCTCTCTTGCTCTCTCTCTGTCTCTCTCTCTCTCTCTGTCTCTCTCTCTGTCTTTCTCTCTTGCTCTCTCTCTGTCTCTCTCTCTCTCGCTCTGTCTCTCTCTCTGGCTCTCTCTCTTTGTCATTAAAGTAAAGCAACAGTAGTAGACCAGTGTCAACATGACTGAGAAGACACATGACCTGGTACGAAAGACAAAACAAAACTAAGCTAAATGGGAAATATTATCAACATTACTTTGCATTTTTCACTGGCTGTCCCTCAGGCTATGGCAGGAGGACACATCTCTCTCTCTCTCTGTCTCTCTCTCTGTCTCTCTCTCTGTCTCTCTCTCTGTCTCTCTCTCTCTGTCTCTCTCTCTGTCTTTCTCTCTTTCTCTCTCTCTCTCTCTCTCTCTCTCTCTCTCTCTCTCTCTCTCTCTCTCTCTCTCTCTCTCTCTCTCTCTCCCTCTCCCTCTCTCTCTCTGTCTCTCTCTCTGTCTCTCTCTCTCTCTCTCTCTCTGTCTCTCTCTCTCTGTCTCTCTCTCTGTCTCTCTCTCTGTCTCTCTCTCTCTGTCTCTCTCTCTGTCTTTCTCTCTTGTTCTTTCTCTGTCTCTCTCTCTGTCTCTCTCTCTCTGTCTCTCTCTCAACTGTCTCTCTCTCTGTCTTTCTCTCTTGCTCTCTCTCTGTCTCTCTCTCTCTCAATTCAATTCAATTCAATTGACTTTATTGACATGGCAAGTTCATTATTACTTACATTGTCAAAGTATACATATCGTAAAATAAAAATCTCTCTCTGTCTCTCTCTCTGTCTCTCTCTCTGTCTCTCTCTCTGTCTCTCTCTCTCTGTCTCTCTCTCTGTCTCTCTCTCTGTCTCTCTCTCTCTGTCTCTCTCTCTGTCTTTCTCTCTTGTTCTCTCTCTGTCTCTCTCTCTCTCGCTCTGTCTCTCTCTCTGGCTCTCTCTCTTTGTCTCTCTCTGTCTAACTTTCTCTCTGTGGCCTTGCAGAAAATGACCCTCAAAGACATTTGCCATTGGTAGAAGGTTACTGTGTTGCTGATCTTTATGTGATATCCTCTCTGCTTTGGTTGTTAAAGGTTTTATTGACAATAAAGGTGTATGAAAATGCCACCTTAGAATCTAGTTCAAATGCCGTTTTAGAGAAATGTGCTATTTTTCTATTTTCCACTCTATGGCCGTTTAACCTTTCACGAGCCTCTACCCCGGGTCCGGGATCACCCCCCACCCCCCCCACACACTGATTAGCATAGCTAGCATAGCTTCACAAGTAGATAGTAGCATCTAAATATCATTAAATCACAAGTCCAAGACACCAGATGAAAGATACAGATCTTGTGAATAAAGCCACCATTTCAGATTTTTCAAATGTTTTACAGGGAAGACACAATATGTAAATCTATTAGCTAAACACGTTAGCAAAATACACCACTTTTCTAACTCCATCAGTTTCTTACTCCTTCAGGTGCTATCACCAATTCGGCTAAACTAAGATATTGATAGCCAATAACCTATAAAAAACCTCTTCAGATGACAGTCTGATAACATATTTATGGTATAGGATAGGTGTTGTTAGAAAAAAGTGCATATTTCAGGTAGAAATCACAGTTTACAATTGCACCGACCATCACAAATCGACTAGAATTACTAGATAGAGCAACGTGTATGACCAATTTACTCATCATAAAACATTTCATAAAAATAGACAAAGCATAGCAATGGAAAGACCCAGTTCTTGTGATTTCAGACCATATTTCAGATTTTCTAAGCGTTTTTCAGCGAAAACACAATAAATCGATAAGTTAGCATACCACATGTGCAAACGTTACCAGAGCATCGATTCCAGCCAAAGAGCGCTATAACGTAATCACCGCCAAAATATATAAATTTTTTCACTAACCTTCTCAGAATTCTTCAGATGACACTCCTGTAACATCATATTACAACATACATATACAGTTTGTTCGAAAAGGTGCATATTTAGCCATACAAAACCGTGGTTACACAATAAAAATACTAGGAAATCAAGCCTCAATATGTCTGACGTCATCTATCAGAGTGATCTAGTTTAATTGAAAGCTAATCATATACTTGACTAAAAAATACAGGGTTGACAGGAATCGAAAGACAAATTAGTTCTTAATGCAACCGCTGACTTACATTTTTAAAATTATCCTTACTTTTCAATACAGGGTTCGCCAAGTGACGCGATAACAAACAAAATGGCGAAATATGCGTTTAAAATATTTCGACAGAACAACAATTTATCATATTAAATATTGCTTACTTTGAGCTGTTCTTCCATCATATTCTTGGGCAATGTATCCTTTCTATGTTATAAACGTCTTTTGGTCGATAGATGTCCTCTGTCCTTCGAAATGTCCACCACCAACGACCGACACCCCGAAACGTTTCCAAAGCTAAAAAGGGCACGACAAAGAAATTCCTCAAAATCGCACTAAACGGATATAAATTGCTATAAAACGGTTCAAATTAACTACATTATGATGTTTTTAACAACTATAACGACTGAAAACATGACCGGAGAAATCTAACTAGTTAAACAACGATTTGGAATGAGGCAGGTCCGATGCCTATCTTGCTTGTGGCGCGCGGAGAGAGAGAAAGGTAGTCCCACGTTTTGTGGTTTTATATGGGCTGGGATTGTGCAATAGACTCCATTCAAAACGTGATGACGTACAGACACCCAGAGGAAGACGTAGGCAGTGTCGGTTTCTTCATAGCATTCACTGTCGCCTTAAAAACAGACTCCAGATCAGGGGTAAAAAATTCTGAAATCTGATCCCTGTCATGAAAAGTGCTGTAGATATTGTTCTGTACCACTCAGAGACAAAATTCCAACTTCTATAGAAACTAGAAGGTGTTTTCTATCCAATAATAACAATAATATGCATATTGTACGATCAAGAATTTAGCACGAGGCAGTTTAATTTGGAGACCCAAATATGCTAATGCAGAACAGCACCCCCTATAGTTGCAAGAAGTTAACCTGTTGGACTCTGAGTGGTTGTTTTATAGAATGTGACATATACATTTAAAGCTACAGTCCTTGTCTTTTTGGAAATCAATCTCAAATTGTACTGCTGGAAAGTCATACGAATGAGAGGCATGATAAATCCAGCCCTGATCCAGCAGCCTCAGATCCAGCTGAACCAGCCCATGCAGACAAAAACCAGACACACTTTAATGAGCATGAATTGTAGTAATTAGTCATTTTGTAGTGCATGCTTCATTAAATCCAATTTTGAAAGTCATTATAATTTAACAGAACATTAGGTTGCCAGCGACTCAATCCAGGGACACGTCCAGATATACACCTGGACAGAAGCTTGGAAATCCATAGCAACTACATAACTCACTATAGAACTTACCATATGACGCAAACACATGAAAATATCCATTAAATACTACAACATACTGTATCCTCATTATCCTACCAGGATACAACACACATGAAAATACACATGTATAAATGCAGATCCACAATCTATGACAAACAGAAAGTAAACAAGTTAAGCTGGGATGCTGGGATGCTGGGATGCTGGCATGCTGGGATGCTGGGATGCCGGGATGCCGGCATGCTGGGATGCTGGGACGCTGGCATGCTGGGATGCTGGGATGATGGGATGCTGGCATGCTGGGATGCTGGCACGCTGTCATGCTGGGATGCTGGGATGCTGGCATGCTGTCATGCTGGGATGCTGGGATGCTGGCATGCTGGCATGCTGTCATGCTGGGATGCTGTGGTGCTGCGATGCTGGGATGCTGGGATGTTGTCATGCTGTCATGCTGTCATGCTGGGATGCTGGGATGCTGGCATGCTGGGATGCTGGCATGCTGTCATGCTGGGATGCTGGGATGCTGGGATGCTGTCATGATGTCATGCTGGGATGCTGGGATGCTGTCATGCTGTCACGCTGTCGTGCTGGCATGCTGGGATGCTGGCAAGCTGGGATGCTGGGATGCTGGCAAGCTGGGATGCTGACATGATGGGATGCTGCGATGCTGTCATGCTGGGATGCTGCGATGCTAGCCTACTGCTGGTATAGAGTACTATATATGCAACAGGGCGTCATTTGGGAAGCAGGTTCTCTATTGCTCTGTTAGCTCACTGGGGCCACAGTATCTGTTGCACTGTTAACCCCCTCCCCCAGCACAACAACCCCCTCCCCCAGCACAACAACCCCCTCCCCCAGCACAACAACCCCCTCCCACAGCACAACAAACCCCTCCCACAGCACAACAACCCCCTCCCACAGCACAACAACCCCCTCCCCCAGCACAACAACCCCCTCCCACAGCACAACAACCCCCTCCCCCAGCACAACAACCCCCTCCCACAGCACAACAACCCCCTCCCACAGCACAACAACCCCCTCCCACAGCACAACAACCCCCTCCCCCAGCACAACAACCCCCTCCCACAGCACAACAACCCCCTCCCCCAGCACAACAACCCCCTCCCACAGCACAACAACCCCCTCCCCCAGCACAACAACCCCCTCCCCCAGCACAACAACCCCCTCCCCTCCCACACCCCCCCCCCCAGCACAACAACCCCCCTCCCCCAGCACAACAACCCCCGTCCCTCCCCCAGCACAACAACCCCCTCCCCCAGCACAACAACCCCCTCCCCCAGCACAACAACCCCCTCCCCTCCCACACCCCCCCCCCCCCCCCAGCACAACAACCCCCCTCCCCCAGCACAACAACCCCCGTCCCTCCCCCAGCACAACAAACCCCTCCCCCAGCACAACAACCCCCTCCCCCAGCACAACAACCCCCTCCCCCAGCACAACAACCCCCTCCCATAGCACAACAACCCCCTCCCCCAGCACAACAAACCCCTCCCCCAGCACAACAACCCCCTCCCCCAGCACAACAAACCCCTCCCCCAGCACAACAACACCCTCCCCCAGCACAACAACCCCCTCCCCCAGCACAACAACCCCCTCCCCTCACACAGCACAACAAAATTCAGACTGTAAAATATTTCGTAAAAAAAATGTTTTTTAATAATAAATTGTTTAATAATTGTATAATAATTGTTTAATAATAATAACAAAATAATAATTTTGTTTCTGACATTATTTAAATTTCTCGGGCAGGATTGATCAACACATTGGAGAAAGAGGTCACGAGCAGATGTGCAGATATTTCAGCATGTTTCTACAAGGAAATACACATTTAGAGTAAGATTATCTTGCATTTTTGGCAGGGACATATACAGGATGACACCGACCACAGCATAACCTTCACTCCAGATCAAAACTCCAAACCTACAACCTAATTTTGGACAAAAATTACCTGGAAGGATAAATACACCATCTAACCTGGAACTGAGACAGACCAGACAGACCAGATACAACTTCAATTAGCACGGAGGTGTGAGGTGAGAGGTGTCAAAGCCATTGAGCCCAACAAATGGCAGGTTACCCCACATAATTCCAGAGGCCTTGAAGCCCTTTCCTGCTGTTCAGAGACTGTTCACCCATGACTGCGTGGCCAAGCACGCCTCCATCTCAATCATCAAGTTTGCAGACGACACAACAGTAATAGGCTTGATTGCCAAGAGGGTGCAAAGCTGTCATCAAGGCAACGGGTTGCTACTTTGAAGAATCTCAAATATAAAATATATTTAAATTTGTTTAACACTTTTTCGGTTACCACATGACTCCATATGTGTTATTTCATAGTTGTGATGTCTTCACTATTATTCTACAATGGAGAGAATAGTAAAAAAATAAAGAAAAACCCTTGAATGAGTAGGTGTGTCCAAAAATTTGACAGGTACTGTATCAACAAAGATAAAATATTCTGTACGCTTGTCCTGTTTCTCTCAACAGGGATTCCCCTCAAAGTGCACCTGTGGTTTTTGAAATACCTGAAGCTGACGCTCCTGCTATTTATTTTCTTCATAAATAAATGATGTTATATAATATAATAATATTACATAAACAAAACGTCCATAAATGGAAACCCTTGTTGAAGAAAGAGAGAAGAAGAGGGACACCACAACACTACATGAAGAGAAACCTAAAACAACAACATAGCATGGCAGAAGAGAGACAACACTACACGATATAAAGACAGACCTAAAACAACAACATAGCATGGCAGAAGAGAGACACCACAACACGACATAAAGACAGACCTAAAACAACAACATAGCATGGCAGAAGAGAGACACCACAACACTACATAAAGACAGACCTAAAACAACAACATAGCATGGCAGAAGAGAGACACCACAACACTACATAAAGACAGACCTAAAACAACAACATAGCATGGCAGAAGAGAGACACCACAACATAAAGACAGACCTAAAACAACAACATAGCATGGCAGAAGAGAGACACCACAACACGATATAAAGACAGACCTAAAACAACAACATAACATGGCAGAAGAGAGACACCACAACATAAAGACAGACCTAAAACAACAACATAGCATGGCTGAAGAGAGACAACACTACACGATATAAAGACAGACCTAAAACAACAACATAGCATGGCAGAAGAGAGACACCACACCACGACATAAAGACAGACCTAAAACAACAACATAGCATGGCAGAAGAGAGACAACACTACACGATATAAAGACAGACCTAAAACAACAACATAGCATGGCAGAAGAGATTCACCACACCACGACATAAAGACAGACCTAAAACAACAACATAGCATGGCTGAAGAGAGACACCACAACACTACATAAAGACAGACCTAAAACAACAACATAGCATGGCAGAAGAGAGACAACAACGCTACATAAAGACAGACCTAAAACAACAACATAGCATGGCAGAAGAGAGACACCACAACACTACATGAAGAGAAACCTAAAACAACAACATAGCATGGCAGAAGAGAGACACCACAACATAAAGACAGACCTAAGACAACAACATAGCATGGCAGAAGAGAGACACCACAACACGATATAAAGACAGACCTAAAACAACAACATAGCATGGCAGAAGAGAGACACCACACCACGACATAAAGACAGACCTAAAACAACAACATAGCATGGCTGAAGAGAGACACCACAACACTACATAAAGACAGACCTAAGACAACAACATAGCATGGCAGAAGAGAGACAACACTACATAAAGACAGACCTAAGACAACAACATAGCATGGCAGAAGAGAGACACCACACCACGACATAAAGACAGACCTAAAACAACAACATAGCATGGCAGAAGAGAGACACCACGACATAAAGACAGACCTAAGACAACAACATAGCATGGCAGAAGAGCTAGTTCATCCCCATGTGGTTAGTAAGATTCATATTCAACATGTCCATCCAGACCATCTCTGGTCAGCACCCCAGCCTGATTCATATTCAACATGTTCACTGTTAGATTTCAGTGCAGCCTTTGATATTATTGAGCATAAACTTTTGTTGAAAAAACTTAGGTGCTATAGCTTTTCAACCTCTGCCACATCGTGGATTCAGAGTTATCTATCTAATAGAACTCAAAGGGTTTTCTTTAATCGAAGCGTCTCTAATGTCAAACATGTAAAGCGTGGTGTACCGCAGGGCAGCTCTCTAGGCCCTCTACTCTTTTATATTTTTACCAATGACCTGCCACTGGCATTAAACAAAGCATGTGTGTCCGTGTATGCTGATGATTCAACCATATACGCATCGGCAACCACAGCTAATGAAGTCACTGAAACCCTTAACAAAGAGTTGCAGTCTGAATGGGTGGCCAGTAATAAACTGGTCCTGAACATCTCTAAAACTAGGAGCATTGTATTTGGTACGAATCATTCCTTAACTGCTAGACCTCTGCTGAATATGGTAACAAATGGTGTCTGTTGAACAAGTTGAGGAGACTAAATTACTTGGCGTTACCTTAGATTGTAAACTGTCATGGTCACAACATATAGATTCAATGGTTGTAAAGATGGGGAGAGGTCTGGCCGTAATAAAGAGATGCTCTGATGTTTTGACACCACACTCCAAAAAGCAAGTTCTGCAGGCTCTAGTTTTGTCTTATCTTGATTATTGTCCAGTCGTGTGGTCCAGTGCTGCAAGGAAAGACCTAGTTAAGCTGCAGCTGGCCCAGAACAGAGCGGCACGTCTTGCTCTTCATTATAATCAGAAGGCTGATATAAATACTATGTATGCCAGTCTCTCTTGGCTAAGAGTTGAGGAGAGACTGATTGCATCACTTCTTCTTTTTATAAAAAACTTTAATGTGTTGAAAATTCAAAATTGTTTGCATAGTCAATTTACACACAGCTCTGACACACACAGTTATCAATCAATTTTATTTTATTTTATTTTATATAGCCCTTCGTACATCAGCTAATATCTCGAAGTGCTGTACAGACACCCAGCCTAAAACCCCAAAACAGCTAGTAGACACCCACCAGACATGCCACCAGGGGTCTTTTCACAGTCCCCAAATCCAGAACAAATTCAAGAAAACGTACAGTATTATATAGAGCCCTTATTGCATGGAACTCCCTTCCATCTCATATTGCTCAAATAAACAGCAAACCTGGTTTCAACAAACAGATAAAGCAACACCTCACGGCACAACTCCTCTCCCCCATCTGACCTAGATAGTTTGTGTGTATGTGATGATATGTAGGATACGTGTGCCTTTATAAAAATGTATGTAGTTCTGTCCTTGAGCTGTTCTTGTCTAATGATGTTCTGTATTATGTCATTCTATATTATGTTCCATGTTTTTTGTGGACAACAGGAAGAGTAGCTGCTGCTTTTGCAACAGCTAATGGGGATCCTAATAAAATACCAAATACCAAAATATCCATTCCGACCATCTCTGGTGGACAACACAGCCTGATACAATGTGACTGGGGAATCTTTGGTAGATGGCTGAATTGACATTTCTGTCTCGTCATGTGAGAGCTGAGACGCTTCCCTCTGGGGCTGGCGGATGAGGGGAGATTACAGTCTGTTATGGGGCTGGCTGATGAGGGGAGGTTTCAGTCTGTTATGGGGCTGGCTGATGAGGGGAGGTTTCAGTCTGTTATGGGACTGGCTGATGAGGGGAGGTTTCAGTCTGTTATGGGGCTGGCTGATGAGGGGAGGTTACAGTCTGTTATGGGGCTGGCTGATGAGGGGAGGTTTCAGTCTGTTATGGGGCTGGCTGATGAGGGGAGGTTTCAGTCTGTTATGGGACTGGCTGATGAGGGGAGGTTTCAGTCTGTTATGGGGCTGGCTGATGAGGGGAGGTTACAGTCTGTTATGGGGCTGGCGGATGAGGGGAGATTTCAGTCTGTTCTGGGGCTGGCTGATGAGGGGAGGTTTCAGTCTGTTATGGGGCTGGCTGATGAGGGGAGGTTACAGTCTGTTATGGGGCTGGCTGATGAGGGGAGGTTTCAGTCTGTTATGGGGCTGGCTGATGAGGGGAGGTTACAGTCTGTTATGGGGCTGGATGATGAGGGGAGGTTACAGTCTGTTATGGGGCTGGCTGATGAGGGGAGGTTTCAGTCTGTTATGGGGCTGGCTGATGAGGGGAGGTTTCAGTCTGTTATGGGGCTGGCTGATGAGGGGAGGTTACAGTCTGTTATGGGGCTGGCTGATGAGGGGAGGTTACAGTCTGTTATGGGGCTGGCTGATGAGGGGAGGTTTCAGTCTGTTATGGGGCTGGCTGATGAGGGGAGGTTACAGTCTGTTCTGTGGCTGGCTGATGAGGGGAGATTACAGTCTGTTATGGGGCTGGCTGATGAGGGGAGGTTACAGTCTGTTCTGGGGCTGGTTGATGAGGGGAGGTTACAGTCTGTTATGGGGCTGGCTGATGAGGGGAGGTTACAGTCTGTTATGGGGCTGGCTGATGAGGGGAGGTTTCAGTCTGTTATGGGGCTGGCTGATGAGGGGAGGTTTCAGTCTGTTATGGGGCTGGCTGATGAGGGGAGGTTACAGTCTGTTCTGGGGCTGGCTGATGAGGGGAGGTTACAGTCTGTTATGGGGCTGGCTGATGAGGGGAGGTTACAGTCTGTTATGGGGCTGGCTGATGAGGGGAGGTTACAGTCTGTTATGGGGCTGGCTGATGAGGGGAGGTTTCAGTCTGTTATGGGGCTGGCTGATGAGGGGAGGTTACAGTCTGTTCTGGGGCTGGCTGATGAGGGGAGGTTACAGTCTGTTATGGGGCTGGCTGATGAGGGGAGGTTACAGTCTGTTATGGGGCTGGCTGATGAGGGGAGGTTACAGTCTGTTATGGGGCTGGCTGATGAGGGGAGGTTTCAGTCTGTTATGGGGCTGGCTGATGAGGGGAGGTTTCAGTCTGTTATGGGGCTGGCTGATGAGGGGAGGTTTCAGTCTGTTATGGGGCTGGCAGATGAGGGGAGGTTACAGTCTGTTATGGGGCTGGCGGATGAGGGGAGGTTTCAGTCTGTTCTGGGGCTGGCTGACGAGGGGAGGTTTCAGTCTGTTATGGGGCTGGCTGATGAGGGGAGGTTACAGTCTGTTATGGGGCTGGCTGATGAGGGGAGGTTACAGTCTGTTCTGGGGCTGGTTGATGAGGGGAGGTTACAGTCTGTTATGGGGCTGGCTGATGAGGGGAGGTTACAGTCTGTTATGGGGCTGGCTGATGAGGGGAGGATACAGTCTGTTATGGGGCTGGCTGATGAGGGGAGGTTACAGTCTGTTCTGGGGCTGGTTGATGAGGGGAGGTTACAGTCTGTTATGGGGCTGGTTGATGAGGGGAGGTTACAGTCTGTTATGGGGGCTGGCTGATGAGGGGATGTTACAGTCTGTTATGGGGCTGGCTGATGAGGGGAGGTTTCAGTCTGTTATGGGGCTGGCTGATGAGGGGAGGTTACAGTCTGTTATGGGGCTGGCTGATGAGGGGAGGTTACAGTCTGTTATGGGGCTGGCTGATGAGGGGAGGTTACAGTCTGTTATGGGGCTGGCTGATGAGGGGAGGTTACAGTCTGTTATGGGGCTGGCTGATGAGGGGAGGTTTCAGTCTGTTATGGGGCTGGCTGATGAGGGGAGGTTACAGTCTGTTATGGGGCTGGCTGATGAGGGGAGGTTACAGTCTGTTATGGGGCTGGCTGATGAGGGGAGGTTACAGTCTGTTATGGGGCTGGCTGATGAGGGGAGGTTTCAGTCTGTTATGGGGCTGGCTGATGAGGGGAGGTTTCAGTCTGTTATGGGGCTGGCTGATGAGGGGAGGTTTCAGTCTGTTATGGGGCTGGCTGATGAGGGGAGATTTCAGTCTGTTATGGGGCTGGCTGATGAGGGGATGTTACAGTCTGTTATGGGGCTGGCTGATGAGGGGAGGTTACAGTCTGTTATGGGGCTGGCTGATGAGGGGAGGTTACAGTCTGTTATGGGGCTGGCTGATGAGGGGAGGTTACAGTCTGTTATGGGGCTGGCTGATGAGGGGAGGTTACAGTCTGTTATGGGGCTGGCTGATGAGGGGAGGTTACAGTCTGTTATGGGGCTGGCTGATGAGGGGAGGTTACAGTCTGTTATGGGGCTGGCTGATGAGGGGATGTTACAGTCTGTTATGGGGCTGGCTGATGAGGGGAGGTTACAGTCTGTTATGGGGCTGGCTGATGAGGGGAGGTTTCAGTCTGTTATGGGGCTGGCTGATGAGGGGAGGTTACAGTCTGTTATGGGGCTGGCTGATGAGGGGAGGTTACAGTCTGTTATGGGGCTGGCTGATGAGAGGAGGTTTCAGTCTGTTATGGGGCTGGCTGATGAGGGGAGGTTACAGTCTGTTATGGGGCTGGCTGATGAGGGGAGGTTTCAGTCTGTTATGGGGCTGGCTGATGAGGGGAGGTTACAGTCTGTTATGGGGCTGGCTGATGAGGGGAGGTTACAGTCTGTTATGGGGCTGGCTGATGAGGGGAGGTTACAGTCTGTTATGGGGCTGGCTGATGAGGGGATGTTACAGTCTGTTATGGGGCTGGCTGATGAGGGGAGGTTTCAGTCTGTTATGGGGCTGGCTGAT
The DNA here is from genome assembly GCF_045679555.1 of Salvelinus alpinus. Lineage (NCBI taxonomy): Eukaryota > Metazoa > Chordata > Actinopteri > Salmoniformes > Salmonidae > Salvelinus > Salvelinus alpinus. The sequence continues at coordinate 43,077,839 of NC_092107.1, forward strand.
GAGGGGAGGTTACAGTCTGTTATGGGGCTGGCTGATGAGGGGAGGTTACAGTCTGTTATGGGGCTGGCTGATGAGGGGGGGTGAAAGTCTGTTATGGGGCTGGCTGATGAGGGGAGGTTACAGTCTGTTATGGGGCTGGCTGATGAGGGGAGGTTACAGTCTGTTATGGGGCTAGCTGATGAGGGGAGGTTACAGTCTGTTATGGGGCTGGCTGATGAGGGGAGGTTACAGTCTGTTATGGGGCTGGCTGATGAGGGGAGATTTCAGTCTGTTATGGGGCTGGCTGATGAGGGGAGGTTTCAGTCTGTTATGGGGCTGGCTGATGAGGGGAGGTTTCAGTCTGTTATGGGGCTGGCTGATGAGGGGAGGTCTCAGTCTGTTATGGGGCTGGCTGATGAGGGGAGGTTTCAGTCTGTTATGGGGCTGGCTGATGAGGGGAGGTTACAGTCTGTTATGGGGCTAGCTGATGAGGGGAGGTTACAGTCTGTTATGGGGCTGGCTGATGAGGGGAGGTTACAGTCTGTTATGGGGCTGGCTGATGAGGGGAGATTACAGTCTGTTATGGGGCTGGCTGATGAGGGGAGGTTACAGTCTGTTATGGGGCTGGCTGATGAGGGGATGTTTCAGTCTGTTATGGGGCTGGCTGATGAGGGGAGGTTTCAGTCTGTTATGGGGCTGGCTGATGAGGCGAGATTTCAGTCTGTTATGGGGCTGGCTGATGAGGGGAGGTTACAGTCTGTTATGGGGCTGGCTGATGAGGGGAGGTTACAGTCTGTTATGGGGCTGGCTGATGAGGGGAGGTTTCAGTCTGTTATGCGGCTGGCTGATGAGGGGAGGTTACAGTCTGTTATGGGGCTGGCTGATGAGGGGAGGTTACAGTCTGTTATGGGGCTGGCTGATGAGGGGAGGTTACAGTCTGTTATGGGGCTGGCTGATGAGGGGAGGTTTCAGTCTGTTATGGGGCTGGCTGATGAGGGGAGGTTACAGTCTGTTATGGGGCTGGCTGATGAGGGGAGGTTTCAGTCTGTTATGGGGCTGGCTGATGAGGGGAGATTTCAGTCTGTTATGGGGCTGGCTGATGAGGGGAGGTTACAGTCTGTTCTGGGGCTGGCTGATGAGGGGAGGTTTCAGTCTGTCTTTCTGCCAGCACGTCCGTCCGTCCGTCTGTCTGCTCTCTGCTGCTGAGGGAAGGTGTCTGTCTGTCTGTCCGTCCGAACTGAATATGGACTGAATTCACCGCTGCTCTAATTGGCTACTGTAATCAGAGGAGTCAGAATCAGTCTGTCTGTCACGAGGAGACTATGTCGATCAGTTCTCCCTGTTTCCTTTCTTCCTCCGACTTTACCTGTCCTTGATCTCAGCTAACACATACAGCGGCTTCAGAAAGTATTCAAACCTCTGGACTTAACAAATAAATACATTCCATTACAGACTGCATTTAACAGTGATTTTATTGAGGTTGTGTATCACTGGCCTACACACAATTCCAAAAATGTCAAATTGGAAAAATGTATTTCGAACAATTTACACATTTAAAAAAAAATGAAATACTGAAATGTGTTGAGTCAATAATAATGCAACCTCTTTATTATGGAAATACTAAATATGTTCAGGAATATTTCATATTTTTTGCGGATTTTTGTGCAAAAATTCCATTTTGCGGAATGGAATTTTGCGGGCGATTCCCTGATCCACCTCTACGCAGACGACACCATTCTATATACTTCCGGCCCTTCCTTGGACACTGTGCTATCTAACCTCCAAACGAGCTTCAATGCCATACAACACTCCTTCCGTGGCCTCCAACTGCTCTTAAACGCTAGTAAAACCAAATGCATGCTTTTCAACCGTTCGCTGCCTGCACCCGCACGCCCGACTAGCATCACCACCCTGGACGGTTCCGACCTAGAATATGTGGACATCTATAAGTACCTAGGTGTCTGGCTAGACTGCAAACTCTCCTTCCAGACTCATATCAAACATCTCCAATCCAAAATCAAATCAAGAATCGGCTTTCTATTCCGCAACAAAGCCTCCTTCACTCACGCCGCCAAACTTACCCTAGTAAAACTGACTATCCTGCCGATCCTCGACTTCGGCGATGTCATCTACAAAATAGCTTCCAACACTCTACTCAGCAAACTGGATGCAGTTTATCACAGTGCCATTCGTTTTGTTACTAAAGCACCTTATACGACCCACCACTGCGACCTGTATGCCCTAGTCGGCTGGCCCTCGCTACATGTTCGTCGTCAGACCCACTGGCTCCAGGTCATCTACAAGGCTATGCTAGGTAAAGTGCCGCCTTATCTCAGTTCACTGGTCACGATGGCTACACCCACCCGCAGCACGCGCTCCAGCAGGTGTATCTCACTGATCATCCCTAAAGCTAAAACCTCATTTGGACGCCTTTCCTTCCAGTTCTCTGCTGCCTGCGACTGGAACGAATTGCAAAAATCTCTGAAGTTGGAGACTTTTATCTCCCTCAACAACTTTAAAAATCTGCTATCCGAGCAGCTAACCGATCGCTGCAGCTGTACATAGTCCATCTGTAAACTACCCACCCAATTTACCTACCTCACCCCCCATACTGCTTTTATTTATTTACTTTTCTGCTCTTTTGCACACCAGTACCAATATCTCTTCTTGCACATGATCATCTGATGATTTATCACTCCAGTGTTAATCTGCTAAATTGTAATTATTCGATTTATTGCCTACCTCATGCCTTTTGCACACATTGTATATAGATTCTCTTTTTTCTACCATGTTATTGACTTGTTTATTGTTTACTCCATGTGTAACTCTGTGTTGTCTGTTCACACTGCTATGCTTTATCTTGGCCAGGTCGCAGTTGCAAATGAGAACTTGTTCTCAACTAGCCTACCTGGTTAAATAAAGGTGAAAAAAAATAAATAAAAAAAAAATATATATATATATACATTTCCTTAACAAGTTGCATGGACTCACTCTGTGCAAAATAAGTGTTTAACATGATTTTTGAATGACTACCTCATCTCTGTACCCAACATATACAATTATTTGTAAGGTCCCTCAGTCGAGCATTGAACTAGGGAGTTTTTTGAAATAAAAAGAAATGGAACAGAGCTAAGCACAGGCAAAATCCTAGAGGAAAACCTGTTCCGGCCTGCTTTCCAACAGACACTGGGAGACAAATTCACCTTTCAACAGGACAATAACCTGAAACAAAAAGCCAACTAAACAATGGAGTTGATTACCAAGACGACATTGAAGATTTCTGAGTGGCCTAGTTATAGTTCTGACATACATTTGCTTGAATATCGTTGGAAAGACCTGACAATGGTTGTCTAGCAATAATCAACAACCAACTTGAAAGAGCTTGAAGAATTTAAAAAACAATTATATGCAAATATTGTACAATCCAGTTGTGCACAGTTCTTAGAGACAGCTGTATTCACAGACAAAGGCGATTCTAACATGTTTTGACTCAGGGGGGTTTATACCTATGTAAATGAGACATTTCTGTATTAGATTTTCAAGCTTTCTAAAACAAGTTTTGAATGTATTAGCATGATGAACGTGATATATGGTGAACATGTGGTGAACATGATATATGGTGAACGTGATATATGGTGAACATGATACTTGGTGAACATGATATATGGTGAACATGATATATAGTGAACATGATATATAGTGAACATGATACTTGGTGAACAAGATATATGGTGAACATGATACTTGGTGAACATGATATATGGTGAACATGATATATAGTGAACATGATATATAGTGAACATGATACTTGGTGATAATGATATATGGTGAACATGATACATGGTGAACATGATATATAGTGAACATGATATATAGTGAACATGATACTTGGTGAACAAGATATATGGTGAACATGATATATGGTGAACATGATATATAGTGAACATGATATATAGTGAACATGATATATAGTGAACATGATATATAGTGAACATGATACATGGTGAACATGATATATAGTGAACATGATACATGGTGAACATGATATATAGTGAACATGATATATGGTGAACATGATACTAGGTGAACATGATACTTGGTGAACATGATACTTGGTGAACATGATACTTGGTGATCATGATATATAGTGAACATGATATATGGTGAACATGATACTAGGTGAACATGATACTTGGTGAACATGATACTTGGTGAACATGATACATGGTGAACATGATATATAGTGAACATGATATTTAGTGAACATGATATATGGTGAACATGATACTTGGTGAACATGATACTTGGTGAACATGATATATAGTGAACATGATACTTAGTGAACATGATACATGGTGAACATGATATATAGTGAACATGATACATGGTGAACATGATATATAGTGAACATGATATATGGTGAACATGATACTTGGTGAACATGATACTTGGTGAACATGATACTTGGTGAACATGATACTTGGTGAACATGACAGTGCAAATGAAAATCCAAAACAAACCAACAGTACTTAGTAACTATGGTAACTTAACTGTAGTAGTATGACAAGTATATATTCTGATCTGAAGCAATGTAATGAAACTCATTATATCAGTAGATTCAAGCCCTTGACATACTCCTCTCTCTCTCTTTCTCTCTCTCTCTCTCTCTTTCTCTCTCTCTTTCTCTCTCTGTCTCCCTCCTTTCCCTTTCTCTCTTCAAGCCCTTGACATACCACGATATAGTCTGAAATAAAAGTTTTACGTTGTAATCAAGCTCAGTGTGAACTTATGAAACAATACAGCAGGCAGTATGACTCACAGGGAGCAGCGTACGTCCTCATATTCAGGTCAGGTCAGGCTCAGCGTTTAACATGTTTAGTCGACTGACTGTCAGTTCTGACATGAGTTGGTGACATTATTTTCTGAGAGATAAAAAGTGATAAAAGACAACTACATTGCTAACATGAACGTGACATGAACGTGCTATATCTCTTCCCTGGATGTCACACAGAGGACAGGTTAAGCAGGGCTCATGGTCCTTCTGACTCTCCTCCTGACTCCTCCAGAGAGATGTAGGGATTGCTTGAGAAGTCATCCGGAAAAGCCTTCGCTGATTGGATTGTGGGAATTCATCTGGAACAAATCCTTCGTGTCACTTTTATATAACACACTGCTCTCCCCCTTTCACTCTCTCTCTCTCTCTCTCTCTCTCTCTCTCTCTCTCTCTCTCTCTCTCTCTCTCTCTCTCTCTCTCTCTCTCTCTCTCTCTGTCTCTCTCTGTCTCCCTCCTTTCCCTCATTTCCCTTTCTCAGTCTCTCTCTCTCTCTCTCTCTCTCTCTCTCTCTCTCTCTCTCTCTCTCTCTCTCTCTCTCTCTCTCTCTCTCTCTCTCTCTCTCTCTCTCTCTGTCTCTTTCTCTCTCTGTGTCGGTCTCCCTCCTCTCCCTCCTTTCCCTTTATCAGTCTCTCTCTCTCTCACATACTCTCTCTTTCTCTCTCTCTCTCTCTCTCTCTCTCTCTCTCTCTCTCTCTCTCTCTCTCTCTCTCTCTCTTTCTCTCTCTGTATCTCTCTCTCTCGCTCTCTCGATTTCGCTCTCTCTGACAATGTGTTGTTGTTTAACTCATCATTGTCACAGTGATTTCCTAGTCAGAATTTGACAAGTGGATTAAGTAATATCGAGTTGTTGTCGTCTGGGTTTGATCATACGCAGGGTTAAAGCGTAACAAAGACAAGTGAGGCTACAGTCGCTTCTCATTTCCTTCCAAAAATGTGAATAACCGTAACAGCAGCTGAACGTGTGTGTAGATGAACAAACATTTCCGTCTCATTCCAGTTCCCAATCATTTAGTGAGCAATCTCCCTTCAACACTTGACCTTTTAGGCAAGGATATTTGATGCATATGTTAATAATGTGAAATAGCCTGTGTGTGTGTATGTATGTGTGTGTGTGTGTGTGTGTGTGTGTGTGTGTGTGTGTGTGTGTGTGTGTGTGTGTGTGTGTGTGTGTGTGTGTGTGTGTGTGTGTGTGTGTGTGTGTGTGTGTGTGTGGGTGTGTGTGTGTCGGTGTGTGTGTGTCGGTGTGTGTGTGTGTGTGTGTGTGTGTGTGTGTGTGTGTGTGTGTGTGTGTGTGTGTGTGTGTGTGTGTGTGTGTGTGTGTGTACAGTATGTGATCTGCCTTCAGAAAGTTCACAGCCCTTGACCATTTCCTGATTTTGTGGCGTTACAAAGTGGATTCAAATGTATTTGATTTGTTATTTTTTTGTCAACGATCTACTCCAAATACTCTGTCATGTCAAAGTGGAAGACAAATGCTAACATTTGTAAAAAAAATAATAATATATATTTTTTAAATGCTTAAAATCTTCATTAGATAAGTATTCAATGCTTTGAGTCAATACCTTTGGTAGCGATTACAGCTGTGAGTCTTTCTGTGTAAGTCTCTAAGAGCTTTGCAAACCTGAGTTGTACAATATTTGCACGTTATTCTTTTAAAAAATTCTTGCAACTCAAGTTGGTTGTTGATAATTTGCTAGACAGCCATTTTTCAAGTCCTGCCATAGATATTCAAGTCAATTTAAACACTGTTATGGCACACAGTAGTAAGAGTCCACTTTAAATCCAGGCTGTAACACAACAGAAGGTGGAGAAAGTAAAGGGGTATGAATATTTTCTGAAGGCACTGGGTATACTTTGACTATGAAATCAATGATTCATTTCTTATTTTTGTGACACAAAACAGGAAATAGTCAGAGAAACCAGAAGCGAGGGAGCAGCCGTGGTTCAGATGGACATCAGGCTCATTTCTCTCTTCACCCCATATTTTAATATTGTGTCAGGCTCATTGGGATGCATAGGAAAGAAAGGTAGGTGGAAATGGAGATGAAATTGACTGATTTGCTGCTGCCGAGCACAAATACAAATAAATTCACAGTGACATTGGGAATTGTAATGGTCGAGTGCCATGGGAATATAGTAAGGGGAAAGGGGAGAGGTTTCCATCTTGGACGTTAAGTCATTGTCTCTTCCCAAAGGGACTCTATTCTCTATATATAGTGTACTACACAGATGCCTTTTGGGACGGTTCTGGGCCGTGTCCTTCTGCTATATACCTCCTGCTGTTAGACAGAACCCTTACGGTCTACATGTCCTCATGTTCAAATGAGCATTAGAATATAGTCATCTGTAACACTTAATGATTCTCTTTGGGAATAAGGACCTGCAGTTTTAATACATTATTATTATCTTTGGGAATAAGGACCTGCAGTTTTAATACATTATGATTCTCTTTGGGAATAAGGACCTGCAGTATTAATACATTATGATTCTCTTTGGGAATAAGGACCTGCAGTTTTAATACATTATGATTCTCTTTGGGAATAAGGACCTGCAGTTTTAATACATTATGATTCTCTTTGGGAATAAGGACCTGCAGTTTTAATACATTATGATTCTCTTTGGGAATAAGGACCTGCAGTTTTAATACATAATGATTCTCTTTGGGAATAAGGATCTGCAGTTTTAATACATTATTATTCCTCTTGTGAATACGGACCTGCAGTATTAATACATTATGATTCTCTTTGGGAATAAGGACCTGCAGATTTAATACATTATTATTCCTCTTGTGAATACGGACCTGTAGTATTAATACATTATGATTCTCTTTGGGAATAAGGACCTGCAGTTTTAATACATTATGATTCTCTTTGGGAATAAGGACCTGCAGTTTTAATACATTATGATTCTCTTTGGGAATAAGGACCTGCAGTTTTAATACATTATGATTCTCTTTGGGAATAAGGACCTGCAGTTTTAATACATTATGATTCTCTTTGGGAATAAGGACCTGCAGTATTAATACATTATGATTTTATTTGGGAATAAGGACCTGCAGTTTTAATACATTATGATTCTCTTTGGGAATAAGGACCTGCAGTTTTAATACATTATGATTCTCTTTGGGAATAAGGACCTGCAGTTTTAATACATTATGATTCTCTTTGGGAATAAGGACCTGCAGTATTAATACATTATGATTCTCTTTGGGAATAAGGACCTGCAGTTTTAATACATTATGATTCTCTTTGGGAATAAGGACCTGCAGTTTTAATACATAATGATTCTCTTTGGGAATAAGGATCTGCAGTTTTAATACATTATTATTCCTCTTGTGAATACGGACCTGCAGTATTAATACATTATGATTCTCTTTGGGAATAAGGACCTGCAGATTTAATACATTATTATTCCTCTTGTGAATACGGACCTGTAGTATTAATACATTATGATTCTCTTTGGGAATAAGGACCTGCAGTTTTAATACATTATGATTCTCTTTGGGAATAAGGACCTGCAGTTTTAATACATTATGATTCTCTTTGGGAATAAGGACCTGCAGTTTTAATACATTATGATTCTCTTTTGGAATAAGGACCTGCAGTTTTATTACATTATTATTCCTCTTGTGAATAAGGACCTGCAGTATTAATACATTATGATTCTCTTTGGGAATAAGGACCTGCAGTATTAATACATTATGATTCTCTTTGGGAATAAGGACCTGCAGTTTTAATACATTATGATTCTCTTTGGGAATAAGGACCTGCAGTTTTAATACATTATGATTCTCTTTGGGAATAAGGACCTGCAGTTTTAATACATTATGATTCTCTTTGTGAATAAGGACCTGCAGTTTTAATACATAATGATTCTCTTTGGGAATAAGGATCTGCAGTTTTAATACATTATTATTCCTCTTGTGAATACGGACCTGCAGTATTAATACATTATGATTCTCTTTGGGAATAAGGACCTGCAGATTTAATACATTATTATTCCTCTTGTGAATACGGACCTGTAGTATTAATACATTATGATTCTCTTTGGGAATAAGGACCTGCAGTTTTAATACATTATGATTCTCTTTGGGAATAAGGACCTGCAGTTTTAATACATTATGATTCTCTTTGGGAATAAGGACCTGCAGTTTTAATACATTATGATTCTCTTTGGGAATAAGGACCTGCAGTTTTAATACATTATGATTCTCTTTGGGAATAAGGACCTGCAGTATTAATACATTATGATTTTATTTGGGAATAAGGACCTGCAGTTTTAATACATTATGATTCTCTTTGGGAATAAGGACCTGCAGTTTTAATACATTATGATTCTCTTTGGGAATAAGGACCTGCAGTTTTAATACATTATGATTCTCTTTGGGAATAAGGACCTGCAGTATTAATACATTATGATTCTCTTTGGGAATAAGGACCTGCAGTTTTAATACATTATGATTCTCTTTGGGAATAAGGACCTGCAGTTTTAATACATAATGATTCTCTTTGGGAATAAGGATCTGCAGTTTTAATACATTATTATTCCTCTTGTGAATACGGACCTGCAGTATTAATACATTATGATTCTCTTTGGGAATAAGGACCTGCAGATTTAATACATTATTATTCCTCTTGTGAATACGGACCTGTAGTATTAATACATTATGATTCTCTTTGGGAATAAGGACCTGCAGTTTTAATACATTATGATTCTCTTTGGGAATAAGGACCTGCAGTTTTAATACATTATGATTCTCTTTGGGAATAAGGACCTGCAGTTTTAATACATTATGATTCTCTTTTGGAATAAGGACCTGCAGTTTTATTACATTATTATTCCTCTTGTGAATAAGGACCTGCAGTATTAATACATTATGATTCTCTTTGGGAATAAGGACCTGCAGTATTAATACATTATGATTCTCTTTGGGAATAAGGACCTGCAGTTTTAATACATTATGATTCTCTTTGGGAATAAGGACCTGCAGTTTTAATACATTATGATTCTCTTTGGGAATAAGGACCTGCAGTTTTAATACATTATGATTCTCTTTGTGAATAAGGACCTGCAGTTTTAATACATAATGATTCTCTTTGGGAATAAGGATCTGCAGTTTTAATACATTATTATTCCTCTTGTGAATACGGACCTGCAGTATTAATACATTATGATTCTCTTTGGGAATAAGGACCTGCAGATTTAATACATTATTATTCCCCTTGTGAATACGGACCTGTAGTATTAATACATTATGATTCTCTTTGGGAATAAGGACCTGCAGTTTTAATACATTATGATTCTCTTTGGGAATAAGGACCTGCAGTTTTAATACATTATGATTCTCTTTGGGAATAAGGACCTGCAGTTTTAATACATTATGATTCTCTTTGGGAATAAGGACCTGCAGTTTTAATACATTATGATTCTCTTTGGGAATAAGGACCTGCAGTATTAATACATTATGATTTTCTTTGGGAATAAGGACCTGCAGTTTTAATACATTATGATTCTCTTTGGGAATAAGGACCTGCAGTTTTAATACATTATGATTCTCTTTGGGAATAAGGACCTGCAGTTTTATTACATGATGATTCTCTTTGGGAATAAGGACCTGCAGTTTTAATACATTATGATTCTCTTTGGGAATAAGGACCTGCAGTTTTATTACATGATGATTCTCTTTGGGAATAAGGACCTGCAGTTTTAATACATTATGATTCTCTTTGGGAATAAGGACCTGCAGTATTAATACATTATGATTCTCTTTGGGAATAAGGACCTGCAGTATTAATACATTATGATTCTCTTTGGGAATAAGGACCTGCAGTTTTAATACATTATGATTCTCTTTGGGAATAAGGACCTGCAGTTTTAATACATTATGATTCTCTTTGGGAATAAGGATCTGCAGTATTAATACATTATGATTCTCTTTGGGAATAAGGACCTGCAGTTTTAATACATTATGATTCCTCTTTTGGAATAAGGACCTGCAGTTTTAATACATTATGATTCTCTTTGGGAATAAGGACCTGCAGATTTAATACATGATGATTCTCTTTGGGAATAAGGACCTGCAGTATTAATACATTATGATTCTCTTTGGGAATAAGGACCTGCAGATTTAATACATTATGATTCTCTTTGGGAATAAGGACCTGCAATATTAAAACATAATGACTGTAACGGTTCTCCTCTTCCTCTTCATCCGAAGAGGAGGAGCATGGATTGAACCAAGACGCAGCGTGATACTTAGACATGATATTTATTTAGACACGACAAAACAACGAAGACAAAAAACGAACCACCCACAAACAAACAATGTGACAACACCTACCTTAATATGATTCTCAATCAGAGGAGATGAAAACCACCTGCCTCTAATTGAGAACCATATCAGGTACCCATTAACCAACATAGAAACAGAAAACATAGACTGCCCACCCAAACTCACGTCCTGACCAGCTAACACATACAAAAACTAACAGAAAACAGGTCAGGAACGTGACATAACCCCCCCCTCAAGGTGCGTACTCCGAACGCACCACCAAAAGTCTAGGGGAGGGTCTGGGTGGGCATCTGACCACGGTGGTGGCTCAGGCTCTGGGCGAGGTCCCCACCCCACCATAGTCAATCCCAGCTTACATCTCCCCCTTAGAATGACCACCCTCTTATTTCCCCCACCTAATTTAAGGGGCAACACCAAGATAAAGGACAGCTCCGGGACAAGGTAGCTCAGGACAGCGAGGTAGCTCAGGACAGCGAGGTAGGTCGAGAGAGAGGTAGCTCAGGATAGAGAGGTAGCTCAGGATAGAGAGGTAGCTCAGGATAGAGGGGCAACTCCGGACTGAAAGGCAGCTCCGGACAGAGAGACAGCTCTGGACTGAGGGGCAGTTCCGGATTACTGGCAGCTCCGGGCTGGCTGACGGCTCTGGACGCTCATGGCTGGCTGACGGCTCTGGACGCTCATGGCTGGCTGACGGCTCTGGACGCTCATGGCTGGCTGACGGCTCTGGACGCTCATGGCTGGCTGACGGCTCTGGACGCTCATGGCTCGCTGACGGCTCTGGCTGCTCATGGCTCACTGGCGGCTCTGGCAGATCCTGTCTGGTTGGCGGCTCTGGCAGATCCTGTCTGGTTGGCGGCTCTGGCAGATCCTGTCTGGTTGGCGGCTCTGGCAGATCCTGTCTGGTTGGCGGCTCTGGCAGATCCTGTCTGGTTGGCGGCTCTGGCAGATCCTGTCTGGTTAGCGGCTCTGGCAGATCCTGTCTGGTTAGCGGCTCTGGCAGATCCTGTCTGGTTGGCGGCTCTGGCAGATCCTGTCTGACGAATGGCTCTAGCGGCTCCTGACTGACTATCGGCTCTGACGGCTCGGGACAGACGGGCGGCTCTAATGGCTCGGGACAGACGGATGGCTCAGACGGCACTGGGCAGACGGATGGCTCAGACGGCGCTGGGGAGACGGATGGCTCAGACGGCGCTGGGGAGACGGATGGCTCAGATGGCGCTGGGGAGACGGATGGCTCAGATGGCGCTAGGGAGACGGATGGCTCAGATGGCGCTGGGGAGACGGATGGCTCTGGCTGGATACGGCGCACTGTAGACCTGGTGCGTGGTGCCGGAACTGGAGGCACCGGGCTAAGGACACGCACCTTCATGCTAGTGCGGGGAGCAGGGACAGGGCACACTGGACTCTCAAAGCGTACTATTTGCCTGGTGCGTGGTACCGGCACTGGTGGCACCGGGCTGAGGGCACATCAGGACGAGTACGGGGAGAAGGAACAGTGTGTACAGGGCTCTGGAGACGCACAGGTGGCTTAGTGCGTGGTGCCGGAACTGGAGGCACTGGGCTGGAGACACGCACCATAGGAAGAGTGCGTGGAGGAGGAACAGGGCTCTGAAAACGCACTGGAAGCCTGGTGCGTGGTGTAGGCACTGGTGGTACTAGGCTGGGGCGGGGAGGTAGCACCGGAAATACCGGACCGTGCAGGCGTACTGGCCCCCTTGAGCATTGAGCCTGCCCAACCTTACCTGGTTGAATGCTCCCCGTCGCCCGTCCAGTGCGGGGAGGTGGAATAACCCGCACCGGGCTATGTAGGCGAACCGGGGACACCATGCGTAAGGCTGGTGCCATATAAGCCGGCCCAAGGAGACGCACTGGCGGCCAGATATGTAGAGCCGGCTTCATGGCACTTGGCTCAATGCTCAATCTAGCCCTACCAGTGCGGGGAGGTGGAATAACCCGCACCGGACTATGCACACGTACAGGAGACACCGTGCGCTCTACTGCGTAACACGGTGTCTGCCCGTACTCCCGCTCTCCACGGTTAGCCTGAGAAATGGGCGCAGGTCTCCTACCTGCCCTTTGCCCACTACCTCTTAGCCCCCCCCAATAATTGTTTTGGGTTTCTTCACGGGCTTCCGTGCTAGCCGCTACCTTCATAAATCCGGTCTCTCTCTCCCGTTGCCTCCGCTCTCCTAATCGCCTCCAGCTGTTCCCATGGAAGGCGATCTCTTCCAGCTCGGATCTCCTCCCATGTGTAGCAACCTTTTCCATTTAACACGTCCTCCCATGTCCACTGCTCGAACTCACGCTGCTTGGTTCTGGATTGGTGGGTGGTTCTGTAACGGTTCTCCTCTCCCTCTTCATCCGAAGAGGAGGAGCATGGATTGAACCAAGACGCAGCGTGATACTTAGACATGATATTTATTTAGACACGACAAAACAACGAAGACAAAAAACGAACTATACTTGAATTAACTAACAAAATAACAAAACGAATGTAGACAAACCTGGACGTAAGAACTTACATGTAACACGAAGAACGCACGAACAGGGAAATGACTACATAAAAACCGAACGAACAAAATGAACAAACAAACCGAAACAGTCCCGTATGGTGCAACATAGACAGACACTGACACAGGAGACAACCACCCACAAACAAACCATGTGACACCACCTACCTTAATATGATTCTCAATCAGATGAGATGAAAACCACCTGCCTCTAATTGAGAACCATATCAGGTACCCATTAACCAACATAGAAACACATAACATAGACTGCCCACCCAAACTCACGTCCTGACCAGCTAACACATACAAAAACTAACAGAAAACAGGTCAGGAACGTGACAATGACTCTCTTTTGGATTTCAGTATTTGTTATTTTCAGTATGTCGTGGAAAGGCAGTGGTGTTACATTTCAGAACATATTGCTGTTGGACCCATGAACTTGGAGCAAACCTGAGTGGACAAGCCTGTTAAACTCTCCTTTTATCTCCTTGGTTAGAACAGAGGACTCCATGATAACCTTACTGTAGTATCAGGATATGATCTCTTTTCTTCCCGTTGTGACACTAACACTGGGTGACCCGTTTCAATCTGCAGTCCAGAGGATCAGAGAGAAGGTGAAGAGGGTTTTTCCAAAACGCTATATACACATTTTTAGGAATGTTGGTAAAATTAGCTTTTATTGTTTAAATAACTTATGAAAGAGATTGGGTGTGGTTTTCACTATCTAATCATGGCATCGGGTTATTCAATGAAAGACATCTAACTGATTGAAATCTATCACTTGATGGTTTCATTTCAGAGCGACTTAGAGTTAGTGCATTCATCTTCAGATAGCTCGGTGGGACAGCCACATCTCACAGTCAAATATTCAGAATACAAAACATTCCCTTCCGGCTTAACTATGGCCATATAGCATTTAACAAAAACAATATAATACACACCTAAGATCGTTTAAATAAAACATCTGAGAAGGGTCATATTTTAAGCAATCATTTCTGGTATAAAAAAAAAAACACAAATGTGAACATATTTGGGATAATAACATTTAGTAAATAGACACCAGTTTGAGCTGCGATGCTGAAGCCGGGAAGATGATCAGGCTGAAGGTTCACCTTACTGCTCTTCCTCATTAAAACTAGTCGTGACTATGTGTCTTCCTGAAAATGGCACCCTATTCCCCGTACTAGTACTGACCAGAGCCCTATAGGCGTCCCTATGAGCTCTGGTCAAAGGTAGTGTACTATGTAGGGAATAGGGTTCCATGGGCTCTGGTGAAAGGTAGTGCACTATGTAGGGAATAGGGTTCCATGGGCTCTGGTCAAAGGTAGTGCACTATGTAGGGAATAGGGTTCCATGGGCTCTGGTCAAAGGTAGTGCACTATGTAGGGAATAGGGTTCCATGTGCTCTGGTCAAAGGTAGTGTACTATGTAGGGAATAGGGTTCCATGTGCTCTGGTCAAAGGTAGAGCACTATGTAGGAAATAGGGTTCCATTTTAGAGGCAGGCTTTTGTATCCCCTGGCACATGGGAGAGTAACTGTCAACATGCAGCTCAAAGGCAATCATTGCTGTCCTTACTGCCAGACCAGGACTGTCAATCTAACACAAGTTTCCACAACACTAAATCAAAGAGGAGTGGAGTGTTTACACCACACTAAATCAGAGGAGTGGAGTCGGTGAAGGAGAACATTTGACAGTCAGAATGTCACTTTGCTTCCCCCAGGCCAGAGCATGTTGTAGTTCTGGGAGATGTCACACTGACTGATCTACTCATCTACAGTGCCTTGCAAAAGTATTCATCCTCCTTGGTGTTTTTCCTATTTTGTTCCATTACAACCTGTAATGTAAATAGATTTTTATTTGGATTTCATGTAATGGACATATACAAAATAGTCCAAATTGGTGAAGTGAAATGAAAGAAATTACTTATTTAAAAAAAAAAATAATAATGTAAAAGTGGTGAGTGCGCATGTATTTACCCACTCTGATGAGTTTAAATACGATTTGGTGCGACCAATTACCTTCAGAAGTCACATAATTTGTTAAATAAAGTCCACCTGCGTCACGTTCGTTGATGGAATGATCTGACCAAGGTGCAGCGTTGTAGGCGTACATCATACATTTATTAAACGAACACCAAAAAACAAGAAAGATAAACGACATGTAAAGTTTTGTAGCGCAGCGAAAACAAGATCCCACAAACTAAGGTGGAAAAAAGGCTGCCTAAGTATGATCCCCAATCAGAGACAACGATAGACAGCTGCCTCTGATTGGGAACCATACCCGGCCAAACACAAAGAAATACAAAACAAAGAAATAGAAGACATAGATTGCCCACCGTAGTCATACCCTGACCTAACCAAAAGAGAGAATTAAAAGGATCTCTAAGGTCAGGGCGTGACAACCAGTGTGCAATCTAAGTATCACATGATCTGTCACATGAACTCAGTATATATACACCTGTTCTGAAAGGCCCCAGAATCTGCAGCACAACTAAGCAAGGGGCACCACCAAGCAAGCGGCACTATGAAGACCAAGGAGCTCTCCAAACAGGTCAGGGACAAAGTTGTGGAGAAGTACAGATCAGGGTTGGGTTATAAAAAAATATCAGTAACTTTGAACATCCCACAGAGCACCATGAAACTATTATTAAAGAATGGAAAGAATATGGCACCACAACAAACCTACCAAGAGAGGGCCGCCCACCAAAACTCATGGACCAGGCAAGGAGGGCATTAATCAAAGAGGCAAGAAAGACACCAAAGATAACCCTGAAGGAGCTGCAAAGCTCCACAGTGGAGATTGGAGAATCTGTCCACAGGACCACTTTAAGCCATACAATCCACAGAGCTGGGCTTTATGGAAGAGTGGCCAGAAAAAAATAACCAAACATGTTTGGTGTTCGCCAAAAGGCATGTGGGAGACTCCCCAAACATATAGAAGAAGGTACTCTGGTCAGATGAGACTAAAATTTAACTTTTTGGCCATCAAGGAAAATTCTATGTCTGGCGCAAACCCAACACCTCTCTTAACCCCGAGAACACCATCCCCACAGTGAAGCATGGTGGTGGCAGCATCATGCTGTGGGGATGTTTTTTATTGTCAGGGTCTGGGAAACTGGTCAATTGAAGGAATGATGGATGGTGCTAAATACAGGGAAATTCTTGAGGGAAACCTGTTTCTATCTTCCTGAGATTTGAGACTGGGATGGAGGTTCACCTTTCAGCAGGACAATGACCCTAAACATACTGCTAAAGCAACACTCGAGTGGTTTAAGGGGAAACATTTAAATGTATTGGAATGGCCTAGTCAAAGCCCAGACCTCAATCCAATTGAGAATCTGTGGTATGACTTAAAGATTTCTGTACACCAGCGGAACCCATCCAACTTGAAGGAGCTGGAGCAGTTTTGCCTTGAAGAATGAACAAAAATCCCAGTGGCTAGATGTGCCAAGCTCATAGAGACATACCCCAAGAGACTTGCAGCTTGAATTGCTGCAAAAGTTGGCTCTACAAAGTATTGACTTTGGGAGGTGAATAATTATGAATGATCAAGTTTTTTTTGTTGTTGTCTTATTTCTTGTTTGTTTCACAAATGATACAAACCCCCCAATAAAATCTTTTTTTATTCCAGGTTGTAAGGCTACTGTAACCGTTGTCTGTTGAAGAAGGATCGGACCAAAGTGCAGCGTGGTAAGTGTTCATGCTTTTTATTACAACTGAACACTAATAACAAAAATAACAAAGAGAATGAACGAAAACCGAAACAGTCCTGTCAGGTGCAGAAACACAAAACAGAAATAACTACCCACAAAGCATCGGTGGGGAAAAGCTACCTAAGTATGGTTCTCAATCAGAGACGACGATAGACAGCTGCCTCTGATTGAGAACCACACCCGGCCAAACACAAATAAATACAAAACATAGAAAATGAACATAGAATGCCCACCCAAATCACACCCTGACCAAACCAAAATAGAGACATTAAAAGCTCTCTACGGTCAGGGCGTGACAGTATCAAAATAGGAAATTGCAAAGGGGGGGTGAATACTTTCGCAAGCCACTGAACAAATTTGTCAGCCTTTGAGGGGAACACGCTGTTTGTTTTACACTACACATGTCTACAAAATATGTACATGATTTATTTTACTTTTTTTTAGATGCTCATGACTCTCCCTAACTTCAAAAAAAGTCCTCAAACTTCTCACTGCATCAGTCCTCAACTTTCTCACTGCATCAGTCATGCATTGTCATTTTGCTCAAACCTAATTAATCTAACATTAATCTAACAATACAATGCCAAACAATTAGACAAGTTCTCCTTCTAATAGACCTCATCCTATGAAACGTCAGCATTAGTGGGCACGGTTTTCAACTCCCATCCAGAAAGCAAGGACTGATTACTTGTCAGGATGTACGACTTCGCTTCTCCTCCATCAAACAATGAGACTGCGTTAAAGCCTTTCACGTTGGATACAAATTAATTTGAGCCAAAATATCAAGTCTATAGACCTGAACCACCGTTAAAACAACATGACTGTTTGCGTCTTTCTGAATGTTAATATGTTATGAATAAATCTTTGAGCAAAACTTCATCATTCCTCTTATTCCTTCACACATTGACTCAGTGTTCTATATTCCCTGCAGACAGACAGTAGTGATTGACTCAGTGTTCTATATTCCCTGCAGACAGACAGACAGTAGTGATTGACTCAGTGTTGTTCTATATTCCCTGCAGACAGACAGTAGTGATTGACTCAGTGTTCTATATTCCCTGCAGACAGACAGACAGTAGTGATTGACTCAGTGTTCCATATTCCCTGCAGACAGACAGTAGTGATTGACTCAGTGTTGTTCTATATTCCCTGCAGACAGACAGTAGTGATTGACTCAGTGTTGTTCTATATTCCCTGCAGACAGACAGTAGTGATTGACCCAGTGTTCTATATTCCCTGCAGACAGACAGTAGTGATTGACTCAGTGTTGTTCTATATTCCCTACAGACAGACAGACAGTAGTGATTGACTCAGTGTTCTATATTCCCTGCAGACAGACAGTAGTGATTGACTCAGTGTTCTACATTCCCTGCAGACAGACAGTAGTGATTGACCCAGTGTTTTATATTCCCTGCAGACAGACAGACAGTAGTGATTGACTCAGTGTTCTATATTCCCTGCAGACAGGCAGTAGTGATTGACTCAGTGTTCTATATTCCCTGCAGACAGACAGTAGTGATTGACCCAGTGTTCTATATTCCCTTCAGACAAACAGACAGTAGTGATTGACTCAGTGTTCTATATTCCCTACAGACAGACAGTAGTGATTGACTCAGTGTTCTATATTCCCTACAGACAGACAGTAGTGTTTGACCCAGTGTTGTTCTATATTCCATGCAGACAGACAGACAGTAGTGATTGACTCAGTGTTGTTCTATATTCCCTGCAGACAGACAGACAGTAGTGATTGACTCAGTGTTGTTCTATATTCCCTGCAGACAGACAGTAGTGATTGACTCAGTGTTCTATATTACCTGCAGACAGACAGACAGTAGTGATTGACTCAGTGTTGTTCTATTTTCCCTGCAGACAGACAGTAGTGTTTGACTCAGTGTTATATATTCCCTGCAGACAGACAGACAGTAGTGATTGACTCAGTGTTGTTCTATATTCCCTGCAGACAGACAGACAGTAGTGATTGACTCAGTGTTGTTCTATATTCCCTGCAGACAGACAGTAGTGATTGACTCAGTGTTGTACTATATTCCCTGCAGACAGACAGTAGTGATTGATTCAGTGTTCTATATTCCCTACAGACAGACAGTAGTGATTGACTCAGTGTTGTTCTATATTCCCTACAGACAGACAGACAGTAGTGATTGACTCAGTGTTGTTCTATATTCCCTACAGACAGACAGTAGTGATTGACTCAGTGTTGTTCTATATTCCCTGCAGACAGACAGAAGTGATTGACTCAGTGTTCTATATTCCCTACAGTCAGACAGTAGTGATTGACTCAGTGTTGTTCTATATTCCCTGCAGACAGACAGTAGTGATTGACTCAGTGTTGTTCTATATTCCCTGCAGACACACAGACAGTAGTGATTGACTCAGTGTTGTTCTATATTCCCTGCAGACAGACAGACAGTAGTGACTGACTCAGTGTTGTTCTATATTCCCTGCAGACAGACAGACAGTAGGGATTGACTCAGTGTTGTTCTATATTCCCTACAGACAGACAGACAGTAGTGACTGACTCAGTGTTGTTCTATATTCCCTGCAGACAGACAGACAGTAGGGCTTGACTCAGTGTTGTTCTATATTCCCTGCAGACAGACAGACAGTAGTGATTGACTCAGTGTTGTTCTATATTCCCTGCAGACAGACAGACAGTAGGGATTGACTCAGTGTTGTTCTATATTCCCTGCAGACAGACAGACAGTAGTGATTGACTCAGTGTTCTATATTCCCTGCAGACAGACAGACAGTAGTTATTGACTCAGTGTTCTATATTCCCTGCAGACAGACAGTAGTGATTGACTCAGTGTTGTTCTATATTCCCTGCAGACAGACAGTAGTGATTGACTCAGTGTTGTTCTATATTCCCTACAGACAGACAGACAGTAGTGATTGACTCAGTGTTGTTCTATATTCCCTACAGACAGACAGACAGTAGTGATTGAATCAGTGTTGTTCTATATTCCCTGCCGACAGAGAGTAGTGATTGACTCAGTGTTCTATATTCCCTGCAGACAGACAGTAGTGATTGACTCAGTGTTCTATAATCCATGCAGACAGACAGACAGTAGTAATTGACTCAGTTTTCTACTATATTCCCTACAGACAGACAGACAGTAGTGATTGACTCAGTGTTGTTCTATATTCCCTGCAGACAGACAGACAGTAGTGATTGACTCAGTGTTGTTCTATATTCCCTGCAGACAGACAGTAGTGATTGACTCAGTGTTGTTCTATATTCCCTGCAGACAGACAGTAGTGATTGACTCAGTGTTGTTCTATATTCCCTGCAGACAGACAGTAGTGATTGACTCAGTGTTGTTCTATATTCCCTGCAGACAGACAGTAGTGATTGACTCAGTGTTCTATATTCCCTGCAGACAGACAGTAGTGATTGACCCAGTGTTGTTCTATATTCCCTACAGACAGACAGTAGTGATTGACTCAGTGTTCTATATTCCCTACAGACAGACAGTAGTGACTGACCCAGTGTTGTTCTATATTCACTGCAGACAGACAGACAGTAGTGATTGACTCAGTGTTGTTCTATATTCCCTACAGACAGACAGTAGTGATTGACTCAGTGTTCTATATTCCCTACAGCCAGACAGTAGTGACTGACCCAGTGTTGTTCTATATTCACTGCAGACAGACAGACAGTAGTGACTGACCCAGTGTTGTTCTATATTCCCTACAGACATACAGTAGTGATTGACTCAGTGTTCTATATTCCCTACAGACAGACAGTAGTGACTGACCCAGTGTTGTTCTATATTCACTGCAGACAGACAGACAGTAGTGACTGACCCAGTGTTGTTCTATATTCCCTGCAGACAGACAGACAGTAGTGATTGACTCAGTGTTCTATATTCCCTACAGACATACAGACAGTAGTGATTGACTCAGTGTTCTATATTCCATGCAGACAGACAGACAGTAGTGATTGACTCAGTGTTGTTCTA
Organism: Salvelinus alpinus; assembly: GCF_045679555.1. Lineage (NCBI taxonomy): Eukaryota > Metazoa > Chordata > Actinopteri > Salmoniformes > Salmonidae > Salvelinus > Salvelinus alpinus. Next base: position 43,099,148 of record NC_092107.1, read on the forward strand.
TATTCCCTGCAGACAGACAGTAGTGATTGACTCAGTGTTGTTCTATATTCCCTGCAGACAGACAGTAGTGATTTACCCAGTGTTGTTCTATATTCCCTGCAGACCGACAGTAGTGATTGACTCAGTGTTGTTCTGTATTCCCTGCAGACAGACAGAAAGTAGTGATTGACTCAGTATTGTTCTATATTCCCTGCAGACAGACAGACAGTAGTGATTGACTCAGTGTTCTATATTCCCTGCAGACAGACAGTAGTGATTGACTCAGTGTTCTATATTCACAGCAACAGACAGTAGTGATTGACTCAGTGTTCTATTTTCCCTGCAGACAGACAGACAGTAGTGATTGACTCAGTTTTCCATTTTCCATGCAGACAGACAGTAGTGATTGACTCAGTGTTGTTCTATATTCGCTGCAGACAGACAGTAGTGATTGACTCAGTGTTGTTCTATATTCCCTGCAGACAGACAGACAGTAGTGATTGACTCAGTGTTGTTCTATATTCCCTGCAGACAGACAGTAGTGATTGACTCAGTGTTGTTCTATATTCCCTGCAGACAGACAGTAGTGATTGACTCAGTGTTGTTCTATATTCCCTGCAGACAGACAGTAGTGATTGACTCAGTGTTGTTCTATATTCCCTACAGACAGACAGACAGTAGTGATTGACTCAGTGTTGTTCTATATTCCCTGCAGACAGACATTAGTGATTGACTCAGTGTTCTATATTCCCTGCAGACAGACAGTAGTGATTGACTCAGTGTTGTTCTTTATTCCCTGCAGACAGACAGTAGTGATTGACTCAGTGTTGTTCTATATTCCCTGCTGACAGACAGACAGTAGTGATTGACTCTGTGTTCTATATTCCCTGCAGACAGACAGTAGTGATTGACTCAGTGTTGTTCTATATTCCCTGCAGACAGACAGTAGTGATTGACCCAGTGTTGTTCTATATTCCCTGCAGACAGACAGTAGTGATTGACTCAGTGTTGTTCTGTATTCCCTGCAGACAGACAGAAAGTAGTGATTGACTCAGTGTTGTTATATATTCCCCGCAGACAGACAGTAGTGATTAACCCAGTGTTGTTCTATATTCCCTGCAGACAGACAGTAGTGATTGACCCAGTGTTCCATATTCCCTACAGACAGACAGACAGTATGATTGACTCAGTGTTGTTCTATATTCCCTGCTGACAGACAGACAGTAGTGATTGACCCAGTGTTGTTCTATATTCCCTGCAGACAGACAGACAGTAGTGATTGACTCAGTGTTGTTCTATATTCACTATAGACAGACAGACAGTAGTGATTGACTCAGTGTTGTTCTCTATTCCCTGCAGACAGACAGTAGTGATTGACTCAGTGTTGTTCTATATTCCCTGCAGACAGACAGACAGTAGTGATTGACCCAGTGTTCTATATTCCCTACAGACAGACAGACAGTAGTGATTGACTCAGTGTTGTTCTATATTCCCTGCAGACAGACAGTAGTGATTGACTCAGTGTTGTTCTATATTCCCTGCAGACAGACAGTAGTGATTGACTCAGTGTTCTATATTCCCTGCAGACAGACAGTAGTGATTGACCCAGTGTTGTTCTATATTCCCTACAGACAGACAGTAGTGATTGACTCAGTGTTCTATATTCCCTACAGACAGACAGTAGTGACTGACCCAGTGTTGTTCTATATTCACTGCAGACAGACAGACAGTAGTGATTGACTCAGTGTTGTTCTATATTCCCTACAGACAGACAGTAGTGATTGACTCAGTGTTCTATATTCCCTACAGACAGACAGTAGTGACTGACCCAGTGTTGTTCTATATTCACTGCAGACAGACAGACAGTAGTGACTGACCCAGTGTTGTTCTATATTCCCTACAGACATACAGTAGTGATTGACTCAGTGTTCTATATTCCCTACAGACAGACAGTAGTGACTGACCCAGTGTTGTTCTATATTCACTGCAGACAGACAGACAGTAGTGACTGACCCAGTGTTGTTCTATATTCCCTGCAGACAGACAGACAGTAGTGATTGACCCAGTGTTGTTCTATATTCCCTACAGACAGACAGACAGTAGTGATTGACTCAGTGTTGTTCTATATTCCCTGCAGACAGAAAGACAGTAGTGATTGACCCAGTGTTCTATATTCCCTACAGACAGACAGACAGTAGTGATTGACTCAGTGTTGTTCTATATTCCCTGCAGACAGACAGTAGTGATTGACTCAGTGTTCTATATTCAAGACAGTAGTGATTGACCCAGTGTTCTATATTCCCTACAGACAGACAGACAGTAGTGATTGACTCAGTGTTGTTCTATATTCCCTGCAGACAGACAGTAGTGATTGACTCAGTGTTCTATATTCCCTGCAGACAGACAGTAGTGATTGACCCAGTGTTGTTCTATATTTCCTACAGACAGACAGTAGTGATTGACTCAGTGTTCTATATTCCCTACAGACAGACAGTAGTGACTGACCCAGTGTTGTTCTATATTCACTGCAGACAGACAGACAGTAGTGATTGACTCAGTGTTGTTCTATATTCCCTACAGACAGACAGTAGTGATTGACTCAGTGTTCTATATTCCCTACAGCCAGACAGTAGTGACTGACCCAGTGTTGTTCTATATTCACTGCAGACAGACAGACAGTAGTGACTGACCCAGTGTTGTTCTATATTCCCTACAGACATACAGTAGTGATTGACTCAGTGTTCTATATTCCCTACAGACAGACAGTAGTGACTGACCCAGTGTTGTTCTATATTCACTGCAGACAGACAGACAGTAGTGACTGACCCAGTGTTGTTCTATATTCCCTGCAGACAGACAGACAGTAGTGATTGACTCAGTGTTCTATATTCCCTACAGACATACAGACAGTAGTGATTGACTCAGTGTTCTATATTCCATGCAGACAGACAGACAGTAGTGATTGACTCAGTGTTGTTCTATATTCCCTGCAGACAGACAGTAGTGATTGACTCAGTGTTCTATATTCCCTGCAGACAGACAGTAGTGATTGACTCAGTGTTGTTCTATATTCCCTGCAGACAGACAGTAGTGATTGACTCAGTGTTCTATATTCCCTGCAGACAGACAGACAGTAGTGATTGACTCTGTGTTCTATATTCCCTGCAGACAGACAGTAGTGATTGACTCAGTGTTGTTCTATATTCCCTGCAGACAGACAGTAGTGATTTACCCAGTGTTGTTCTATATTCCCTGCAGACCGACAGTAGTGATTGACTCAGTGTTGTTCTGTATTCCCTGCAGACAGACAGAAAGTAGTGATTGACTCAGTGTTGTTCTATATTCCCTGCAGACAGACAGACAGTAGTGATTGACTCAGTGTTCTATATTCCCTGCAGACAGACAGTAGTGATTGACTCAGTGTTCTATATTCCCTGCAACAGACAGTAGTGATTGACTCAGTGTTCTATTTTCCCTGCAGACAGACAGACAGTAGTGATTGACTCAGTGTTCCATTTTCCATGCAGACAGACAGTAGTGATTGACTCAGTGTTGTTCTATATTCGCTGCAGACAGACAGTAGTGATTGACTCAGTGTTGTTCTATATTCCCTGCAGACAGACAGACAGTAGTGATTGACTCAGTGTTGTTCTATATTCCCTGCAGACAGACAGTAGTGATTGACTCAGTGTTGTTCTATATTCCCTGCAGACAGACAGTAGTGATTGACTCAGTGTTGTTCTATATTCCCTGCAGACAGACAGTAGTGATTGACTCAGTGTTGTTCTATATTCCCTGCTGACAGACAGACAGTAGTGATTGACTCTGTGTTCTATATTCCCTGCAGACAGACAGTAGTGATTGACTCAGTGTTGTTCTATATTCCCTGCAGACAGACAGTAGTGATTGACCCAGTGTTGTTCTATATTCCCTGCAGACAGACAGTAGTGATTGACTCAGTGTTGTTCTGTATTCCCTGCAGACAGACAGAAAGTAGTGATTGACTCAGTGTTGTTATATATTCCCCGCAGACAGACAGTAGTGATTAACCCAGTGTTGTTCTATATTCCCTGCAGACAGACAGTAGTGATTGACCCAGTGTTCCATATTCCCTACAGACAGACAGACAGTATGATTGACTCAGTGTTGTTCTATATTCCCTGCTGACAGACAGACAGTAGTGATTGACCCAGTGTTGTTCTATATTCCCTGCAGACAGACAGACAGTAGTGATTGACTCAGTGTTGTTCTATATTCACTATAGACAGACAGACAGTAGTGATTGACTCAGTGTTGTTCTCTATTCCCTGCAGACAGACAGTAGTGATTGACTCAGTGTTGTTCTATATTCCCTGCAGACAGACAGTAGTGATTGACCCAGTGTTGTTCTATATTCCCTGCAGACAGACAGTAGTGATTGACTCAGTGTTGTTCTATATTCCCTACAGACAGACAGACAGTAGTGATTGACCCAGTGTTATATATTCCCTGCAGACAGACAGACAGTAGTGATTGACTCAGTGTTGTTCTATATTCCCTGCAGACAGACAGACAGTAGTGATTGACCCAGTGTTGTTCTATATTCCCTGCAGACAGACAGTAGCAATTGACTCAGTGTTGTTCTATATTCCCTGCAGACAGACAGACAGTAGTGATTGACTCAGTGTTCTATATTCCCTGCAGACAGACAGTAGTGATTGACTCAGTGTTGTTCTATATTCCCTGCAGACAGACAGTAGTGATTGACCCAGTGTTGTTCTATATTCCCTACAGACAGACAGACAGTAGTGATTGACTCAGTGTTGTTCTATATTCCCTGCAGACAGACAGACAGTAGTGATTGACCCAGTGTTCTATATTCCCTACAGACAGACAGACAGTAGTGATTGACTCAGTGTTGTTCTATATTCCCTGCAGACAGACAGTAGTGATTGACTCAGTGTTGTTCTATATTCCCTGCAGACAGACAGTAGTGATTGACTCAGTGTTCTATATTCCCTGCAGACAGACAGTAGTGATTGACCCAGTGTTGTTCTATATTCCCTACAGACAGACAGTAGTGATTGACTCAGTGTTCTATATTCCCTACAGACAGACAGTAGTGACTGACCCAGTGTTGTTCTATATTCACTGCAGACAGACAGACAGTAGTGATTGACTCAGTGTTGTTCTATATTCCCTACAGACAGACAGTAGTGATTGACTCAGTGTTCTATATTCCCTACAGACAGACAGTAGTGACTGACCCAGTGTTGTTCTATATTCACTGCAGACAGACAGACAGTAGTGACTGACCCAGTGTTGTTCTATATTCCCTACAGACATACAGTAGTGATTGACTCAGTGTTCTATATTCCCTACAGACAGACAGTAGTGACTGACCCAGTGTTGTTCTATATTCACTGCAGACAGACAGACAGTAGTGACTGACCCAGTGTTGTTCTATATTCCCTGCAGACAGACAGACAGTAGTGATTGACCCAGTGTTGTTCTATATTCCCTACAGACAGACAGACAGTAGTGATTGACTCAGTGTTGTTCTATATTCCCTGCAGACAGAAAGACAGTAGTGATTGACCCAGTGTTCTATATTCCCTACAGACAGACAGACAGTAGTGATTGACTCAGTGTTGTTCTTTATTCCCTGCAGACAGACAGTAGTGATTGACTCAGTGTTGTTCTATATTCCCTGCAGACAGACAGTAGTGATTGACTCAGTGTTCTATATTCCCTGCAGACAGACAGTAGTGATTGACCCAGTGTTGTTCTATATTCCCTACAGACAGACAGTAGTGATTGACTCAGTGTTCTATATTCCCTACAGACAGACAGTAGTGACTGACCCAGTGTTGTTCTATATTCACTGCAGACAGACAGACAGTAGTGATTGACTCAGTGTTGTTCTATATTCCCTACAGACAGACAGTAGTGATTGACTCAGTGTTCTATATTCCCTACAGACAGACAGTAGTGACTGACCCAGTGTTGTTCTATATTCACTGCAGACAGACAGACAGTAGTGACTGACCCAGTGTTGTTCTATATTCCCTACAGACATACAGTAGTGATTGACTCAGTGTTCTATATTCCCTACAGACAGACAGTAGTGACTGACCCAGTGTTGTTCTATATTCACTGCAGACAGACAGACAGTAGTGACTGACCCAGTGTTGTTCTATATTCCCTGCAGACAGACAGACAGTAGTGATTGACTCAGTGTTCTATATTCCCTACAGACATACAGACAGTAGTGATTGACTCAGTGTTCTATATTCCATGCAGACAGACAGTAGTGATTGACTCAGTGTTGTTCTATATTCCCTACAGACAGACAGACAGTAGTGATTGACTCAGTGTTGTTCTATATTCCCTGCAGACAGACAGTAGTGATTGACTCAGTGTTCTATATTCCCTGCAGACAGACAGTAGTGATTGACTCAGTGTTGTTCTATATTCCCTGCAGACAGACAGTAGTGATTGACTCAGTGTTCTATATTCCCTGCAGACAGACAGACAGTAGTGATTGACTCTGTGTTCTATATTCCCTGCAGACAGACAGTAGTGATTGACTCAGTGTTGTTCTATATTCCCTGCAGACAGACAGTAGTGATTTACCCAGTGTTGTTCTATATTCCCTGCAGACCGACAGTAGTGATTGACTCAGTGTTGTTCTGTATTCCCTGCAGACAGACAGAAAGTAGTGATTGACTCAGTGTTGTTCTATATTCCCTGCAGACAGACAGACAGTAGTGATTGACTCAGTGTTCTATATTCCCTGCAGACAGACAGTAGTGATTGACTCAGTGTTCTATATTCCCTGCAACAGACAGTAGTGATTGACTCAGTGTTCTATTTTCCCTGCAGACAGACAGCCAGTAGTGATTGACTCAGTGTTCCATTTTCCATGCAGACAGACAGTAGTGATTGACTCAGTGTTGTTCTATATTCGCTGCAGACAGACAGTAGTGATTGACTCAGTGTTGTTCTATATTCCCTGCAGACAGACAGACAGTAGTGATTGACTCAGTGTTGTTCTATATTCCCTGCAGACAGACAGTAGTGATTGACTCAGTGTTGTTCTATATTCCCTGCAGACAGACAGTAGTGATTGACTCAGTGTTGTTCTATATTCCCTGCAGACAGACAGTAGTGATTGACTCAGTGTTGTTCTATATTCCCTGCAGACAGACAGTAGTGATTGACTCAGTGTTCTATATTCCCTGCAGACAGACAGTAGTGATTGACTCAGTGTTCTATATTCCCTACAGACAGACAGACAGTAGTGATTGACTCAGTGTTGTTCTATATTCCCTGCAGACAGACAGTAGTGATTGACTCAGTGTTCTATATTCCCTACAGACAGACAGACAGTAGTGATTGACTCAGTGTTGTTCTATATTCCCTGCAGACAGACAGTAGTGATTGACTCAGTGTTGTTCTATATTCCCTACAGACAGACAGACAGTAGTGATTGACTCAGTGTTGTTCTATATTCCCTGCAGACAGACAGTAGTGATTGACTCAGTGTTCTATATTCCCTGCAGACAGACAGTAGTGATTGACTCAGTGTTGTTCTTTATTCCCTGCAGACAGACAGTAGTGATTGACTCAGTGTTGTTCTATATTCCCTGCTGACAGACAGACAGTAGTGATTGACTCTGTGTTCTATATTCCCTGCAGACAGACAGTAGTGATTGACTCAGTGTTGTTCTATATTCTCTGCAGACAGACAGTTGTGATTGACCCAGTGTTGTTCTATATTCCCTGCAGACAGACAGTAGTGATTGACTCAGTGTTGTTCTGTATTCCCTGCAGACAGACAGAAAGTAGTGATTGACTCAGTGTTGTTATATATTCCCCGCAGACAGACAGTAGTGATTAACCCAGTGTTGTTCTATATTCCCTGCAGACAGACAGTAGTGATTGACCCAGTGTTCCATATTCCCTACAGACAGACAGACAGTAGTGATTGACTCAGTGTTGTTCTATATTCCCTGCTGACAGACAGACAGTAGTGATTGTCCCAGTGTTGTTCTATATTCCCTGCAGACAGACAGACAGTAGTGATTGACTCAGTGTTGTTCTATATTCACTACAGACAGACAGACAGTAGTGATTGACTCAGTGTTGTTCTCTATTCCCTGCAGACAGACAGTAGTGATTGACTCAGTGTTGTTCTATATTCCCTGCAGACAGACAGTAGTGATTGACCCAGTGTTGTTCTATATTCCCTGCAGACAGACAGTAGTGATTGACTCAGTGTTGTTCTATATTCCCTACAGACAGACAGACAGTAGTGATTGACCCAGTGTTATATATTCCCTGCAGACAGACAGACAGTAGTGATTGACTCAGTGTTGTTCTATATTCCCTGCAGACAGACAGACAGTAGTGATTGACCCAGTGTTGTTCTATATTCCCTGCAGACAGACAGTAGCAATTGACTCAGTGTTGTTCTATATTCCCTGCAGACAGACAGACAGTAGTGATTGACTCAGTGTTCTATATTCCCTGCAGACAGACAGTAGTGATTGACTCAGTGTTGTTCTATATTCCCTGCAGACAGACAGTAGTGATTGACCCAGTGTTGTTCTATATTCCCTACAGACAGACAGACAGTATTCCCTGCAGACAGACAGTAGCAATTGACTCAGTGTTGTTCTATATTCCCTGCAGACAGACAGACAGTAGTGATTGACTCAGTGTTCTATATTCCCTGCAGACAGACAGTAGTGATTGACTCAGTGTTGTTCTATATTCCCTGCAGACAGACAGTAGTGATTGACCCAGTGTTGTTCTATATTCCCTACAGACAGACAGACAGTAGTGATTGACTCAGTGTTGTTCTATATTCCCTGCAGACAGACAGACAGTAGTGATTGACCCAGTGTTCTATATTCCCTACAGACAGACAGACAGTAGTGATTGACTCAGTGTTGTTCTATATTCCCTGCAGACAGACAGTAGTGATTGACCCAGTCTTCTATATTCCCTGCAGACAGACAGACAGTAGTGATTGACCCAGTGTTGTTCTATATTCCCTGCAGACAGACAGACAGTAGTGATTGACTCAGTGTTGTTCTATATTCCCTGCAGACAGACAGACAGTAGTGATTGACTCAGTGTTCTATTTTCCCTGCAGACAGACAGTAGTGATTGACTCAGTGTTTTATATTCCCTGCAGACAGACAGACAGTAGTGATTGACTCAGTGTTGTTCTATATTCCCTGCAGACAGACAGACAGTAGTGATTGACTCAGTGTTCTATATTCCCTGCAGACAGACAGTAGTGATTGACCCAGTGTTGTTCTATATTCCCTGCAGACAGACAGACAGTAGTGATTGACTCAGTGTTCTATATTCCCTACAGACAGACAGACAGTAGTGATTGACTCAGTGTTGTTCTATATTCCCTGCAGACAGACAGTAGTGATTGACCCAGTGTTGTTCTATATTCCCTGCAGACAGACAGACAGTAGTGATTGACTCAGTGTTCTATATTCCCTACAGACAGACAGACAGTAGTGATTGACTCAGTGTTGTTCTATTTTCCCTGCAGACAGACAGTAGTGATTGACTCAGTGTTCTATATTCCCTGCAGACAGACAGACAGTAGTGATTGACTCAGTGTTGTTCTATATTCCCTGCAGACAGACAGACAGTAGTGATTGACTCAGTGTTCTATATTCCCTGCAGACAGACAGTAGTGATTGACCCAGTGTTGTTCTATATTCCCTGCAGACAGACAGACAGTAGTGATTGACTCAGTGTTCTATATTCCCTACAGACAGACAGACAGTAGTGATTGACTCAGTGTTGTTCTATATTCCCTGCAGACAGACAGTAGTGATTGACCCAGTGTTGTTCTATATTCCCTGCAGACAGACAGACAGTAGTGATTGACTCAGTGTTCTATATTCCCTACAGACAGACAGACAGTAGTGATTGACTCAGTGTTGTTCTATATTCCCTGCAGACAGACAGTAGTGATTGACTCAGTGTTCTATATTCCCTGCAGACAGACAGTAGTGATTGACTCAGTGTTGTTCTATATTCCCTGCAGACAGACAGTAGTGATTGACCCAGTGTTGTTCTATATTCCCTACAGACAGACAGACAGTAGTGATTGACTCAGTGTTGTTCTATATTCCCTGCAGACAGACAGACAGTAGTGATTGACCCAGTGTTCTATATTCCCTACAGACAGACAGACAGTAGTGATTGACTCAGTGTTGTTCTATATTCCCTGCAGAAAGACAGTACTGATTGACCCAGTCTTCTATATTCCCTGCAGACAGACAGACAGTAGTGATTGACTCAGTGTTGTTCTATATTCCCTGCAGACAGACAGACAGTAGTGATTGACTCAGTGTTCTATTTTCCCTGCAGACAGACAGTAGTGATTGACTCAGTGTTCTATATTCCCTGCAGACAGACAGACAGTAGTGATTGACTCAGTGTTGTTCTATATTCCCTGCAGACAGACAGACAGTAGTGATTGACTCAGTGTTCTATATTCCCTGCAGACAGACAGTAGTGATTGACCCAGTGTTGTTCTATATTCCCTGCAGACAGACAGACAGTAGTGATTGACTCAGTGTTCTATATTCCCTACAGACAGACAGACAGTAGTGATTGACTCAGTGTTGTTCTATATTCCCTGCAGACAGACAGTAGTGATTGACCCAGTGTTGTTCTATATTCCCTGCAGACAGACAGACAGTAGTGATTGACTCAGTGTTCTATATTCCCTGCAGACAGACAGTAGTGATTGACCCAGTGTTCCATATTCCCTACAGACAGACAGACAGTAGTGATTGACTCAGTGTTCTATATTCCCTGCAGACAGACATTAGTGATTGACTCAGTGTTGTTCTATATTCCCTGCAAACAGACAGACAGTAGTGATTGACTCAGTGTTCTATATTCCCTGCAGACAGACAGTAGTGATTGACTCAGTGTTGTTCTATATTCCCTGCAGACAGACAGTAGTGATTGACCCAGTGTTGTTCTATATTCCCTACAGACAGACAGACAGTAGTGATTGACTCAGTGTTGTTCTATATTCCCTGCAGACAGACAGACAGTAGTGATTGACCCAGTGTTCTATATTCCCTACAGACAGACAGACAGTAGTGATTGACTCAGTGTTGTTCTATATTCCCTGCAGACAGACAGTAGTGATTGACCCAGTCTTCTATATTCCCTGCAGACAGACAGACAGTAGTGATTGACTCAGTGTTGTTCTATATTCCCTGCAGACAGACAGACAGTAGTGATTGACTCAGTGTTCTATTTTCCCTGCAGACAGACAGTAGTGATTGACTCAGTGTTCTATATTCCCTGCAGACAGACAGACAGTAGTGATTGACTCAGTGTTGTTCTATATTCCCTGCAGACAGACAGACAGTAGTGATTGACTCAGTGTTCTATATTCCCTGCAGACAGACAGTAGTGATTGACCCAGTGTTGTTCTATATTCCCTGCAGACAGACAGACAGTAGTGATTGACTCAGTGTTCTATATTCCCTACAGACAGACAGACAGTAGTGATTGACTCAGTGTTGTTCTATATTCCCTGCAGACAGACAGTAGTGATTGACCCAGTGTTGTTCTATATTCCCTGCAGACAGACAGACAGTAGTGATTGACTCAGTGTTCTATATTCCCTACAGACAGACAGACAGTAGTGATTGACTCAGTGTTGTTCTATATTCCCTGCAGACAGACAGTAGTGATTGACTCAGTGTTCTATATTCCCTGCAGACAGACAGTAGTGATTGACTCAGTGTTGTTCTATATTCCCTGCAGACAGACAGTAGTGATTGACCCAGTGTTGTTCTATATTCCCTACAGACAGACAGACAGTAGTGATTGACTCAGTGTTGTTCTATATTCCCTGCAGACAGACAGACAGTAGTGATTGACCCAGTGTTCTATATTCCCTACAGACAGACAGACAGTAGTGATTGACTCAGTGTTGTTCTATATTCCCTGCAGACAGACAGTACTGATTGACCCAGTCTTCTATATTCCCTGCAGACAGACAGACAGTAGTGATTGACCCAGTGTTGTTCTATATTCCCTGCAGACAGACAGACAGTAGTGATTGACTCAGTGTTGTTCTATATTCCCTGCAGACAGACAGACAGTAGTGATTGACTCAGTGTTCTATTTTCCCTGCAGACAGACAGTAGTGATTGACTCAGTGTTCTATATTCCCTGCAGACAGACAGACAGTAGTGATTGACTCAGTGTTGTTCTATATTCCCTGCAGACAGACAGACAGTAGTGATTGACTCAGTGTTCTATATTCCCTGCAGACAGACAGTAGTGATTGACCCAGTGTTGTTCTATATTCCCTGCAGACAGACAGACAGTAGTGATTGACTCAGTGTTCTATATTCCCTACAGACAGACAGACAGTAGTGATTGACTCAGTGTTGTTCTATATTCCCTGCAGACAGACAGACAGTAGTGATTGACTCAGTGTTCTATATTCCCTGCAGACAGACAGACAGTAGTGATTGACTCAGTGTTGTTCTATATTCCCTGCAGACAGACAGACAGTAGTGATTGACTCAGTGTTCTATATTCCCTGCAGACAGACAGTAGTGATTGACCCAGTGTTGTTCTATATTCCCTGCAGACAGACAGACAGTAGTGATTGACTCAGTGTTCTATATTCCCTACAGACAGACAGACAGTAGTGATTGACTCAGTGTTGTTCTATATTCCCTGCAGACAGACAGTAGTGATTGACTCAGTGTTGTTCTATATTCCCTGCAGACAGACAGACAGTAGTGATTGACTCAGTGTTCTATATTCCCTGCAGACAGACAGTAGTGATTGACCCAGTGTTCCATATTCCCTACAGACAGACAGACAGTAGTGATTGACTCAGTGTTCTATATTCCCTGCAGACAGACATTAGTGATTGACTCAGTGTTGTTCTATATTCCCTGCAGACAGACAGACAGTAGTGATTGACTCAGTGTTCTATATTCCCTGCAGACAGACAGTAGTGATTGACTCAGTGTTCTATATTCCCTGCAGACAGACAGTAGTGATTGACTCAGTGTTCTATATTCCCTGCAGACAGACAGTAGTGATTGACTCAGTGTTGTTCTATATTCCTTGCTGACAGACAGACAGTAGTGATTGACCCAGTGTTGTTCTATATTCCTTGCTGACAGACAGACAGTAGTGATTGACCCAGTGTTGTTCTATATTCCCTGCAGACAGACAGACAGTAGTGATTGACCCAGTGTTGTTCTATATTCCCTGCAGACAGACAGTAGTGATTGACTCAGTGTTGTTCTATATTCACTGCAGACAGTATTGATTATTAAATCATAGATCAGCTCTGATCAATAGATGTGATGTTGCAGGTACAGATCAAGACTAGTTTGCACCTTTCAAAATAAACATGTTACAATTTTTTAAACATTAAAGGTCACAACGTAGGAGCCATGTTGGCCTAATCATGTTGTTATTGTGTTGTTTCTAGTCTGTATTTCTATATACACCTTTAAATAGCCAATATAGTCAGGAAATGGTGATTTTTGGCAGAAGCATGTACCCAGTGTAATAAACAGCAGAATGAGAGCAGGAGGTCCTCCACAGCCAGTTGGTAATGATCTGCCTCCTGGTTGACTTCACATCATCCTCCCCAGGCAATAGAAAACCATTTAAACCCACCCCAGGAACCTGCGTGGGGTTGAAAAGTGGTGGCTATAACTCTGTTTTTAGCAGAGGGAGACCGGCAGGGGTGATGTTGCCCTGACTCCAATGAGCTCATTATCCTTTTAATGCCTGTATAATTATTAGGATGAGTCCCAAACTGCACCCTATTCTCAATATAGTGCACTGCCTTTGACCAGGGCAATATGGGGAATAACGTGCCATTTGGAATGCACTCTACATTAGCCCCCTTCCTGTTTTCTTCTGTCTTCCGCTGGCTGTCTGTCTGGAGCAGGAATCTCACAGGTAGACCCCCTACAACCCCAAGCATTATCCTCTCTGCTTGGGCGGACTGCAGTCTGTTTAATCAGACACGTGAAGTGTTTCCTGTCTGGTTTTCTTCTTTTCCTGTGTAGTTTCCTGTGTGGTTTTCTTCTTCAGGTGATTGTGGGACATGGTTCCCAGTCTACACAGCATGATGTGAACTACACCTTTCATTAACCAGATAGACTGCCTGACCTGTAGTATCAGACTGTTTGAGTACTCACACATCTCACTGTGGCCATGATCATATGGTTTAGCACGTCATACAACCAATATATCTGTCTTGTGCTGAATGTCATTAGCCTATGATATAAAGTATTCTGCTTTATTCGGTGTATCTCTTCCACCTCTCTTACCAAGAACCCATAAAACATTCCCCCAAGGTCAAGTGAAACTCACAAAGCAAAGAGAAAGTTTCTGTGATTTTCCTTGACATGGTTTTCTGGGGGGTGGTGGGGGGATTGCTTCACAAAAAAAAGCGTGGACGTGGGAAGAGAAACTAATTTCTACCCGATCAAAGGCATGAAAGGCCAGTTCTGCTGTAGGGCGATAAGGCTTCAAGGCACTGGAGCCAGATCCCCAGGACAGTGCTCTGGTCCCAGCCCCTCAACCGTACGGGGCGCTGGGACCTGCCTCCCAGCATCTAAGCCCCTCAGCCATATGTGGCACTGGGCCCAGCCTCCTAGCCTCTCAGCCTCTCAGCCATATGTGGCACTGGGCCTAGCCTCCTAGCCTCTCAGCCTCTCAGTTGTATAGGGCGCTGGACACAGCCTCCCAGCCTCCCAGCCTCTCAGCCATAAGGGGCGCCGGGCCCAAACTCTCAGCCATAAGGGGCGCCGGGCCCAAACTCTCAGCCATAAGGGGCGCCGGGCCCAAACTCTCAGCCATAAGGGGCGCCGGGCCCAAACTCTCAGCCATAAGGGGCGCCGGGCCCAAACTCTCAGCCTTAAGAGGCGCTGGGCCTATCTCTCAGTCATAAGGGGCGCCGGGCCCAAACTCTCAGCCATAAGGGTCGCCGGGCCTAAACTCTCAGCCACAAGGGGCGCTGGGCCCAAACTCTCAGCCATAAGGGGCGCCGGGCCCAAACTCTCAGCCATAAGGGGCGCCGGGCTCAAACTCTCAGCCATAAGGGGCGCCGGGCTCAAACTCTCAGCCATAAGGGGCGCCGGGCTCAAACTCTCAGCCATAAGGGGCGCCGGGCTCAAACTCTCAGCCATAAGGGGCGCCGGGTCCAAACTCTCAGCCATAAGGGGCGCTGGAACCAAACTCTCAGCCATCAGTCATATTTCCACCGCTGACCACCAATTTCCAGGTTGTTGAACCATGGGGACGCTTCAACAGGAAACACTGGGTGCATAAGAAATGGCATACTACTCTCTATGTAGTGCACTACTTTTGACCAGAGCCCATAGGGGCCTAGGTAGGGAATAGGATGCCATTTGGGAGGCAGTACCTACAGTTGGCTGTGATAACACAGGGGAGATGAGGAGACAGATTAACCCACTGGTCAGTGATAACACAGGGGAGATGAGGAGACAGATTAACCCACTGGTCAGTGATAACACAGGGGAGGTGAGGAGACAGATTAACCCACTGGTCAGTGATAACACAGGGGAGATGAGGAGACAGATTAACCCACTGGTCAGTGATAACACAGGGGAGATGAGGAGACAGATTAACCCACTGGTCAGTGATAACACCGGGGAGATGAGGAGACAGATTAACCCACTGGTCAGTGATAACACAGGGGAGATGAGGAGACAGATTAACCCACTGGTCAGTGATAACACAGGGGAGATGAGGAGACGGATAAACCCACTGGTCAGTGATAACACAGGGGAGATGAGGAGACAGATTAACCCACTGGTCAGTGATAACACAGGGGAGATGAGGAGACAGATTAACCCACTGGTCAGTGATAACACCGCGGAGATGAGGAGACAGATTAACCCACTGGTCAGTGATAACACAGGGGAGATGAGGAGACAGATTAACCCACTGGTCAGTGATAACACAGGGGAGATGAGGAGACGGATAAACCCACTGGTCAGTGATAACACAGGGGAGATGAGGAGACAGATTAACCCACTGGTCAGTGATAACACAGGGGAGATGAGGAGACAGATTAACCCACTGGTCAGTAATAACACAGGGGAGATGAGGAGACGGATTAACCCACTGGTCAGTAATAACACAGGGGAGATGAGGAGACAGATTAACCCACTGGTCAGTGATAACACAGGGGAGATGAGGAGACAGATTAACCCACTGGTCAGTGATAACACAGGGGAGATGAGGAGACAGATTAACCCACTGGTCAGTGATAACACAGGGGAGATGAGGAGACAGATTAACCCACTGGTCAGTGATAACACAGGGGAGATGAGGATCAAGTCACGCAAACGTCGGAGGCGCTGATGAAAACTGGATCTGCAAATATTAGATTACAACAAGTCTACAACATCCCAAGTGACATCCTAGTCCCTATATAGTGCACTACTTTTGACCAGAGCACTAGTCAAAAGTAGTACACTATATAGGGAAAACTGTGCCATTTAGGACACATCCCATGTGTTGAGGGATAAATAGGGAATAACATACTATAAATATTGCATTTTTCCTTAGCAAGGGACCAATAGACTATGTTTTAATAAAGAGACCAACAGACTATGTTTTAATAAAGAGACCAATAATAATAATAGAAACTATTTCCTTTGTTGTTCTGTGTTTCCTTGGTGTTCTGTGTTATGTACCACCACCATGTATGTCCTGTGTGTTACGCCCAAACACGCCATCAGGATATATGTATACTCAACACGGTATGTATTTGTCTGGACGAGAAGCTAGAACACAATTATTACAGATAATCCAGACTGTCAAATGAGACCAAATAACTCTTCAGCCCAAAGGATGTTTTACATCCAGAGGTCAAGGTTGGGAATCATTCTAACCCTCCATAGTAATGTTCCCAGAATCATTCTAACCCTCTATAGTAATGTTCCCAGAATCATTCTAACCCTCTATAGTAATGTTTCCAGAATCATTCTAACCCTCTATAGTAATGTTTCCAGAATCATTCTAACCCTCTATAGTAATGTTTCCAGAATCATTCTAACCCTCCATAGTAATGTTCCCAGAATCATTCTAACCCTCTATAGTAATGTTTCCAGAATCATTCTAACCCTCTATAGTAATGTTTCCAGAATCATTCTAACCCTCTATAGTAATGTTTCCAGAATCATTCTAACACTCTATAGTAATGTTTCCAGAATCATTCTAACCCTCTATAGTAATGTTTCCAGAATCATTCTAACCCTCTATAGTAATGTTCCCAGAATCATTCTAACCCTCTATAGTAATGTTTCCAGAATCGTTCTAACCCTCTATAGTAATGTTCCCAGAATCATTCTAACCCTCTATAGTAATGTTCCCAGAATCATTCTAACCCTCTATAGTAATGTTTCCAGAATCATTCTAACCCTCTATAGTAATGTTCCCAGAATCATTTTAACCCTGTATAGTAATGTTTCCAGAATCATTCTAACCCTCTATAGTAATGTTTCCAGAATCATTCTAACCCTCTATAGTAATGTTTCCAGAATCATTCTAACCCTCTATAGTAATGTTTCCAGAATCATTCTAACCCTCTATAGTAATGTTTCCAGAATCATTCTAACCCTCTATAGTAATGTTTCCAGAATCATTCTAACCCTCCATAGTAATGTTCCCAGAATCATTCTAACCCTCTATAGTAATGTTTCCAGAATCATTCTAACCATCTATAGTAATGTTTCCAGAATCATTCTAACCCTCTATAGTAATGTTTCCAGAATCATTCTAACCCTCCATAGTAATGTTTCCAGAATCATTCTAACCATCTATAGTAATGTTTCCAGAATCATTCTAACCCTCTATTGTAATGTTTCCAGAATCATTCTAACCCTCTATAGTAATGTTTCCAGAATCATTCTAACCATCTATAGTAATGTTTCCAGAATCATTCTAACCCTCTATTGTAATGTTTCCAGAGTCATTCTAACCCTCTATAGTAATGTTTCCAGAATCATTCTAACCATCTATAGTAATGTTTCCAGAATCATTCTAACCCTCCATAGTAATGTTCCCAGAATCATTCTAACCCTCCATAGTAATGTTTCCAGAATCATTCTAACCCTCTATAGTAATGTTTCCAGAATCATTCTAACCCTCCATAGTAATGTTTCCAGAATCATTCTAACCTTCTATAGTAATGTTTCCAGAATCATTCTAACCCTCTATAGTAATGTTTCCAGAATCATTCTAACCCTCTATAGTAATGTTTCCAGAATCATTCTAACCCTCTATAGTAATGTTTCCAGAATCATTCTAACCATCTATAGTAATGTTTCCAGAATCATTCTAACCCTCTATAGTAATGTTTCCAGAATCATTCTAACCCTCTATAGTAATGTTCCCAGAATCATTCTAACCCTCTATAGTAATGTTCCCAGAATCATTCTAACCCTCTATAGTAATGTTTCCAGAATCATTCTAACCATCTATAGTAATGTTTCCAGAATCATTCTAACCCTCTATAGTAATGTTTCCAGAATCATTCTAACCCTCTATAGTAATGTTTCCAGAATCATTCTAACCCTCTATAGTAATGTTTCCAGAATCATTCTAACCCTCTATAGTAATGTTTCCAGAATCATTCTAACCCTCTATAGTAATGTTTCCAGAATCATTCTAACCCTCTATAGTAATGTTTCCAGAATCATTCTAACCCTCTATAGTAATGTTCCCAGAATCATTCTAACCCTCTATAGTAATGTTCCCAGAATCATTCTAACCCTCTATAGTAATGTTTCCAGAATCATTCTAACCATCTATAGTAATGTTTCCAGAATCATTCTAACCCTCTATAGTAATGTTTCCAGAATCATTCTAACCCTCTATAGTAATGTTTCCAGAGTCATTCTAACCCTCTATAGTAATGTTTCCAGAATCATTCTAACCCTCTATAGTAATGTTTCCAGAATCATTCTAACCCTCCATAGTAATGTTTCCAGTGTCATTATTTACAATATTCATCCTGTGCCCACACACATACCGGCCTTGGTAGTCGTTTTTTTATACAGTACCCAAGACCAGTCTGTGACTTAATTTCACCATTAGAAAAGGAGCTACTGCGTAAATCCTGCAATGCAGGTTTGATTGAATTTAGCCCTTAATGTATCATTGCTTTTATTCATGCAATTTATTGAGGAAGCAATAACCTTAAGACATGTCCTCAGGTATTGGATTTCACATGCCATTCAACTCTTTACTATTTAGCTATTAAAATGAACACAATCAGCCCATGCCTTCCACACTACAGGATTATATTATGTGCAGTGGATATTAGTTCACTATAATCTTGAACGGAGGTCAAAATGTCTACATGAATTTGTGTCAACAAACTGTCCACGTTACATTCAATATTCCAACAGGGGATGATTCATTTATCCTGAACATTCATTTAATTTCCTTATCAACGAGAGCATCGAAAAGATAGACACAGGTTAATGGTAATACAGACCACGTTCACGGGCATCATATTTTCCAGGCGAGTAATTATGATGTCACTCACACCAGATAACTGGCTGCTGTTCACCAATATTTTGACATAACGTTGGAGGTCCATCAATCTTCACTATCATTAATTACACATTGCATTCAGACACTGTAAATACACATTTAAAAGTTTGCCTGTTGCCTTCAATTAACAATACATGCTATGTCAGAAAATAAGATGGTGTCAGGAAATAAAATGGTGTCAGGTATTTAGATGGTGTCAGGTATTTAGATGGTGTCATACAAAATAATGGTGTCAGAAAATAAGATGGTGTCAGAATATAAGATGGTGTCAGGTTATAAGATGGTGTCAGGTATTTAGATGGTGTCATACAAAATAATGGTGTCAGAAAATAAGATGGTGTCAGAATATAAGAGGTTGTCAGAAAATGAGATGGTGTCAGAAAATAAGATGGTGTCAGGGTATAAGATGGTGTCAGAAAATGAGATGGTGTTGGGAAATTAGATGTTGTCAGGAATTTTGAAAAGGTGCCATCATGTTATGATGTTGTAGAAGGATATTTCTGCCTGTCTGGACTCTGGACCATTTCTTGTCAATACTATCTATTGCATCCAAAATGGCACCCTAGTCCTTATTCATTGCACTACTTTGACCAGGGTATATAGAGCTCTGGTCAAAATAAGTGCACTATATAAAAAATAGGATGCCATTTGGAATACAGCACCTACCTCAATCTGCACCTGGACAACCCTCAGAGATGAATCAATCAATAACCTCATGCAATTTTTCTGATGATGGGAATCATTATAACATCAATGACTCTAACTGGACTACTCTGATTGGCCTCTGGTACGGAATATTCATGACTCTGACTGGACTACTCTGATTGGCCTCTGGTACGGAATATTCATGACTCTGACTGGACTACTCTGATTGGCCTCTGGTACGGAATATTCATGACTCTGACTGGCCTACTCTGATTGGCCTCTGGTACGGAATATTCATGACTCTGACTGGACTACTCTGATTGGCCTCTGGTACGGAATATTCATGACTCTGACTGGACTACTCTGATTGGCCTCTGGTACGGAATATTCATGACTCTGACTGGACTACTCTGATTGGCCTCTGGTACGGAATATTCATGACTCTGACTGGACTACTCTGATTGGCCTCTGGTACGGAATATTCATGACCCTGACTGGACTACTCTGATTGGCCTCTGGTACGGAATATTCATGACTCTGACTGGACTACTCTGATTGGCCTCTGGTACGGAATATTCATGACTCTGACTGGACTACTCTGATTGGCCTCTGGTACGGAATATTCATGACTCTGACTGGACTACTCTGATTGGCCTCTGGTACGGAATATTCATGACTCTGACTGGACTACTCTGATTGGCCTCTGTTACGGAATATTCATGACTCTGACTGGACTACTCTGATTGGCCTCTGTTACGGAATATTCATGACTCTGACTGGACTACTCTGATTGGCCTCTGGTATGGAATATTCATGACTTAACCTCTGACCTCATTCACCTTATACAACAAAGAGAAGATTTAACTTAGGCTGCATTCAAAATGGGACTCTCTTCCTCTATAAAAAGCTGTAGCAAAAAGTAGTGCACTATACAGGGAATTTGCTCTTATATTTTCCACATTTTAGTAGAAGTTGTTTTACAAAGCCTCTGGGTAATATTCAGATCCCTCTCTCAATAACAGCCACCATTTGTCAGTGACATACAGAAGGAGAGTAGCGTTTGACTGTCTGGCTCCCCAGCAACACAACTACTTTGACTATGTATGTATGCAGGAGAGCTCCCAAGCCCTGGGGAAATAGGCCTGTTGTCAAAACGGAACACAGATATACAACATTTAATTCAGGATTTCTCTCTCTCTCTCTCTCTCTCTCTCTCTCTCTCTCTCTCTCTCTCTCTCTCTCTCTCTCTCTCTCTCTCTCTCTCTCTCTCTCTCTCTCTCTCTCTCTCTCTCTCTCTCTCTCTCTCCCTCTCTCTCTCTCTCCCTCTCTCCCTCTCTCCCTCTCTCCCTCTCCCTCTCCCTCTCTCTCCATAAAAAACAACATTGACCAGGCTGCATCACTGCTGCTGTGTGAAAACAAAGTCCCACAGTGGTCTTTAAATAATAACATGTGTTATGGATGTGTTAGGTCAACTGACGCTAGCAAGCCATATTCCTTAATTACCTGAGGTAGTGCAGAGCCATCTTGGTTTCCTTGGAAAATATTCATTTCTAAATGTAACTAAATGGTTATCACACACACACACACACACACACACACACACACACACACACACACACACACACACACACACACACACACACACACACACACAGAGAGAGAGAGAGAAACACACACACACACACACACACACACACACACACACACACACACACACACACACACACACACACACACACACACACACACACACACACACACTGAAAGTGAATGAATAAATCATTAACCCACCCAGCAGCCCTAAGACCTTCTCATCTACTGTAGATATTGATAGATATGTACACCACTTTTGAATGTACCGTCTCTCAGCTCTCCCTGTCCCCAAACACACCACTGTCATTGGATGTCTCTGAGGAAGGTTACGTACCGTCTCTCAGCTCTCCCTGTCCCCAAACACACCACCATCTTTAAAGTTCTGACAGCAGGAGACAACTGACATCTGATGGGGGAGAGTAGCTCATAACATCATTAAAGTTCTGACAA
>NC_092107.1:43121540-43191540 GCF_045679555.1 Salvelinus alpinus
TGGAGCACAGTCTTACTAATAGAATACAGATCATTTCCTTATAGGTTATTGAATGATCATGAAGCACAGTCTTACTAATAGAATACAGATCATTTCCTTACAGGTTATTGAATGATCATGAAGCACAGTCTTACTAATAGAATACAGATCATTTCCTTATAGGTTATTGAATGATCATGAAGCACAGTCTTACTAATAGAATACAGATCATTTCCTTATAGGTTATTGACTGATCATGAAGCACAGTCTTACTAATAGAATACAGATCATTTCCTTATAGGTTATTGACTGATCATGAAGCACAGTCTTACTAATAGAATACAGATCATTTCCTTATAGGTTATTGAATGATCATGAAGCACAGTCTTACTAATAGAAGACAGATCATTTCCTTATAGGTTGTTGAATGATCATGAAGCACAGTCTTACTAGTGGATGGATAACGTGCCATGCATTAATAACCAAACTATATGAGAACCGATTGCTAGGAAAAGTAAAATGTTAACTTCTTTGCGCTACGAATACCGAATACGGGTTCACTTTCCTAAACAACCGCTGAATTGCAGGGCCCCAAATTCAAAAATATTCCTAAAAATATTTATAATCATGCATTCACAAGTGAAATATACCAAAACACAGCTTAACTTTTTGTTAATCCTCCTATGGTCTCAGATTCTGAAAATAAATTTTACAACGAAAGAAATCCAAGCTTTTGTGAGTGTAGCTTTCAATGCTACATCAGCTAGCCCCAAATTAGCATGGTCACGAAAGTGTGAAAAGCAATAAAATTAATCGCTTACCTTAGATAATCTTCGGACGTTTCCACTCACAAGACTCCGAGTTACACAACAAATCTTCTTTTGTTCGATAAATATTACTTTTATCACAAAAAAAACGCCATTTGGGTTGCGCGTTATGATGAGAAAAACTACAGACTCGTTCCGGTCCTGAAAGGAAGATGAAAATTTCCAAACGTATCAGATTAAAAAATATGACTACAAATATTTATAATCATGCAATCACAGGTGAAATATACCAAAACACAGCTTAGCTTGTTGTTAATCCACCTATCATGTCAGATTTTGAAAATATATTTTACAGCGAAAGAAATCCAAGCTTTTGTGAGTGTAGCTTTCAATGCTATAACAGCTTAGCCTTATATTAGCTTGGCTAGCTTGGTCACGAAAGTACGAAAAGCAATCAAATTAATCGCTTACCTTTGATAATCTTCGGGTGACTCCCAGTTACACAACAAATGTTATTTTTGTTCGATAAATATTACTTTTATAACAAAAAACGCCGTGTTCCGTTCGACAAATCCCAAAAAGTATCCGAAATTGTCGTAGAAACATTTAAAATGTTTTTTATAATCAAACCGCAGGTTGTCTTTAACAAACATAATCGATTTAAGAGAGAAAATAAAAATGGTGAGCTCCTCCCGCGCGCGCAGGAAATATTCGGAGGACACCTGACCTCTTTTGAAACATCTCGCTCATTTTTCAAAATAAAAGCCTGAAACTATTTATAAAGCCTGGTCACAGCCTGAGGAAGCCATTGGAAAAAGAATCTGGTTGATATCCCTTTAAATGGAGGTTAGACAGGCCAGGAAACAAAGTTTTATTTTATTTTTTAAATATCACTTCCGGGTTACTTTTTCTCAGGATTTCGCTTGCAGAATAAGTATTGTTTTTCTCACAGACAATATTTTGACAGTTTTGGAACCGATGGAGTGTTTTCTATCCTAATCTGTAAATTATATGCATATTCTACGATCTGGGCCAGAGAAAATGTCCGTTTACGTTGGGTACGTTATTTGAAAAAAAAAAAATCTGACCCCTAGCGCTAAGAAGTTTTAAAGGTGAAATAACTTATAAATACCTCTTATACTGCCAGGTTTTAATACCTCTTATACTGCCAGGTTTTAATACCTCTTATACTGCCAGGTTTTCATATCTCTTATACTGCCAGGTTTTAATACCTCTTATACTGCCAGGTTATAATACCTCTTATTCTGCCAGGTTTTCATATCTCTTATACTGCCAGGTTTTAATACCTCTTATACTGCCAGGTTTTAATATATCTTATACTGCCAGGTTTTAATACCTCTTATACTGCCAGGTTTTAATATATCTTATACTGCCAGGTTTTAATATCTCTTATTCTGCCAGGTTTTAATATCTCTTATACTGCCAGGTTTTAATACCTCTTATACTGCCAGGTGTTAATACCTCTCATACTGCCAGGTTTTAATACCTCTTATACTTTTAATTAAGTTTTTAAATCCCTTAAAAGAATTGACGTCTTATATGATTTGCTCCTCATGTGTTTTGAGTACGGTATACTGCCCTCCACTTGTTATAAGTCTATAGTGAATCCTATTCCCACATCTTTCAAAAATGACCCAAGAGTGCCACCGAACTATAGAGGCATACGTTTATTAAGTACAGTCACAAATTATTTTCATCCATCCTTAACAAAAGGCTAATTACATTTTTGCAGGATCAAAACATTCTGGTGGAAGAACAAAATGGTTTCTGTAAATCCAGAGCCTGTAGAGATCATATCATCTCGGCCTGTACAATAATCAGAAATAGATTACCTGAAGAGAAGCCTACTCTTGAATGTTTCATTGATTTCCAGAAAGCTTTTGATTTTGTAAATAGGGATCTTTTAGTCTATAGTTTGTTAAAGACAGGGGGTTGATGGGAAATGTTATCACACAATCCAGTCTCTTTAACAAGTACCAATTGCTTGTGTGTGTTAATGAATCTCGTACAGATTGCTTTTCCCACACCCTCGGGTGTAAAACAAGGAGACGGCTTTTCACCGACTTTGTTTGTTATGTTTATAAATGATTTGGCAAATGAAAATAAACCGTTAAATATTGGAGTAAGACGTGATGATGAAATACTAAGTATCCTTTAATATGCTGATGATATTATTTAGACGGCAGAAACTGAACAAGACCTGCAGAACATGTTATTATGTGCTGTCAGCTGGTGTAAAAGATGGAGACTGATGATTAACCAGACTAAAACACAGATAATGACTTGGTGTAAAAGATGGATACTCATGATCAACCAGACTAAAACACAGATAATGACTTGGTGTAAAAGATGGAGACTGATGATTAACCAGACTAAAACACAGATAATGACTTGGTGTAAAAGATGGAGACTCATGATCAACCAGACTAAAACACAGATAATGACTTGGTGTAAAAGATGGAGACTCATGATTAACCAGACTAAAACACAGATAATGACTTGGTGTAAAAGATGGAGACTCATGATCAACCAGACTAAAACACAGATAATGACTTGGTGTAAAAGATGGAGACTCATGATTAACCAGACTAAAACACAGATAATGACTTGGTGTAAAAGATGGAGACTCATGATCAACCAGACTAAAACACAGATAATGACTTGGTGTAAAAGATGGAGACTCGTGATTAACCAGATTAAAACACAGATAATGACTTGGTGTTAAAGATGGAGACTCATGATTAACCAGACTGAAACACAGATAATGACTTGGTGTAAAAGATGGAGACTGATGATCAACCAGACTAAAACACAGATAATGACTTGGTGTAAAAGATGGAGACTCGTGATTAACCAGACTAAAACACAGATAATGACTTGGTGTAAAAGATGGAGACTGATGATGAACCAGACTAAAACACAGATAATGACTTGGTGTAAAAGATGGAGACTCGTGATTAACCAGACTAAAACACAGATAATGACTTGGTGTAAAAGATGGAGACTCGTGATTAACCAGACTAAAACACAGATAATGACTTGGTGTAAAAGATGGAGACTCATTATCAACCAGACTAAAACACAGATAATGACTTGGTGTAAAAGATGGAGACTCGTGATTAACCAGACTAAAACACAGATAATGACTTGGTGTAAAAGATGGAGACTCATGATCAACCAGACTAAAACACAGATAATGACTTGGTGTAAAAGATGGAGACTCGTGATTAACCAGACTAAAACACAGATAATGACTTGGTGTAACAGATGGAGACTCATGATTAACCAGACTAAAACACAGATAATGACTTGGTGTAAAAGATGGAGACTCATGATTAACCAGACTAAAACACAGATAATGACTTGGTGTAAAAGATGGAGACTCATTATCAACCAGACTAAAACACAGATAATGACTTGGTGTAAAAGATGGAGACTCGTGATTAACCAGACTAAAACACAGATAATGACTTGGTGTAAAAGATGGAGACTCATGATCAACCAGACTAAAACACAGATAATGACTTGGTGTAAAAGATGGAGACCCGTGATTAACCAGACTAAAACACAGATAATGACTTGGTGTAACAGATGGAGACTCATGATTAACCAGACTAAAACACAGATAATGACTTGGTGTAAAAGATGGAGACTCATGATCAACCAGACCAAAACACAGATAATGCATTTTAGAAAACCAGGTACAAAGAAGTGTTTTTCAATTTTGTTTTGGTCAAGACTTTCTTGAGTTTACAAGCAATTATAAAAAATAAATATTTTTATTGATGAAGATATGACCTTTCTATAGGGAACATCTGCCCTGGCCGACTCAGGAAGTAGAGCTCTTGGGGGAGTTACAGGAAGAACATAAACCAATCAAAGGTATTGGTTACGCTACGAATTCCAAACTGTATCAGACATGCGTGTGTCCTGTTCTTGACTATTCAGCAGGAGTGTGGGGTGCTAAAAGGTATCTCAAAAACAAACATGTCCATAACAGAGCAGGACGTTACTTTTTAGGTGTCCACAAGTTTGCACCTCTACTTGCAATAACTGGGGACATGGGCTGGAAAACCCTGTGAGGTGAGACGTAATATGCACACCACGTTTTAATGTATGGTGAGACTTTGGAATAGACTGTCGGATATGCCAACTGCCTGAATAGCTAGTAAAGTTTTTCAATGGGATCTATCCGTAGAGGGAGTCTGGGCAACTGAAATGTCTGACCTTTTTCAACGGTCTGACTGTGAACATCTGTACGAAAAACAAAGTAAGGGAGACATAGATATGATTAAAAAACAACTGTTGGTGCAATATGGAGAAAAACAATGGGTGGAGGAGATTAATCATAAACCCAAATTGAGAAAAAAAATTTAAATTAAGGGATTCATTTGTTTGTGAGCGATATATTTTGTGTAACCAACCTAAAAGCAATAGATCGCTATGTGAACAGGTAGGATCAGGGATATTGCCTCTGTATATTGAAACAGGTAAGATCAGGGATATTGCCTCTGTATATTGAAACAGGTAAGATCAGGGATATTGCCTCTGTATATTGAAACAGGTAAGATCAGGGATATTGCCTCTGCATATTGAAACAGGTAAGATCAGGGATATTGCCTCTGTATATTGAAACAGGTAAGATCAGGGATATTGCCTCTGCATATTGAAACAGGTAAGATCAGGGATATTGCCTCTGTATATTGAAACAGGTAAGATCAGGGATATTGCCTCTGTATATTGAAAAAGGTAAGATGAGGGATATTGCCTCTGCATATTGAAACAGGTAAGATCAGGGATATTGCCTCTGTATATTGAAACAGGTCTGATCAGGGATATTGCCTCTGTATATTGAAACAGGTAAGATCAGGGATATTGCCTCTGTATATTGAAACAGGTAAGATCAGGGATATTGCCTCTGCATATTGAAACAGGTAAGATCAGGGATATTGCCTCTGTATATTGAAACAGGTAAGATCAGGGATATTGCCTCTGTATATTGAAAAAGGTAAGATGAGGGATATTGCCTCTGCATATTGAAACAGGTAAGATCAGGGATATTGCCTCTGTATATTGAAACAGGTCTGATCAGGGATATTGCCTCTGCGTATTGAAACAGGTAAGATCAGGGATATTGCCTCTGTATATTGAAACAGGTAAGATCAGGGATATTGCCTCTGCATATTGAAACAGGTAAGATCAGGGATATTGCCTCTGTATATTGAAACAGGTAAGATCAGGGATATTGCCTCTGCATATTGAAACAGGTAAGATCAGGGATATTGCCTCTGTATATTGAAACAGGTAAGATCAGGGATATTGCCTCTGCATATTGAAACAGGTAAGATCAGGGATATTGCCTCTGTATATTGAAACAGGTAAGATCAGGGATATTGCCTCTGTATATTGAAAAAGGTAAGATGAGGGATATTGCCTCTGCATATTGAAACAGGTAAGATCAGGGATATTGCCTCTGTATATTGAAACAGGTAAGATCAGGGATATTGCCTCTGTATATTGAAACAGGTAAGATCAGGGATATTGCCTCTGCATATTGAAACAGGTAAGATCAGGGATATTGCCTCTGTATATTGAAACAGGTAAGATCAGGGATATTGCCTCTGTATATTGAAAAAGGTAAGATGAGGGATATTGCCTCTGCATATTGAAACAGGTAAGATCAGGGATATTGCCTCTGTATATTGAAACAGGTCTGATCAGGGATATTGCCTCTGCGTATTGAAACAGGTAAGATCAGGGATATTGCCTCTGTATATTGAAACAGGTCAGATCAGGGATATTGCCTCTGCATATTGAAACAGGTCAGATCAGGGATATTGCCTCTGCATATTGAAACAGGTCAGATCAGGGATATTGCCTCTGCATATTGAAACAGGTCAGATCAGGGATATTGCCTCTGCATATTGAAACAGGTCAGATCAGGGATATTGTCTCTGTGTATTGAAACAGGTCAGATCAGGGATATTTCCTCTGCATATTGAAACAGGTCAGATCAGGGATATTGTCTCTGTGTATTGAAACAGGTCAGATCAGGGATATTGTCTCTGTGTATTGAAACAGGTCAGATCAGGGATATTTCCTCTGCATATTGAAACAGGTCAGATCAGGGATATTATCTCTGTGTATTGAAACAGGTCAGATCAGGGATATTTCCTCTGCCTATTGAAACAGGTCTGATCAGGGATATTATCTCTGCATATTGAAACAGGTAAGATCAGGGATATTGCCTCTGTATATTGAAACAGGTCTGATCAGGGATATTGCCTCTGCGTATTGAAACAGGTAAGATCAGGGATATTGCCTCTGTATATTGAAACAGGTCAGATCAGGGATATTGCCTCTGCATATTGAAACAGGTCAGATCAGGGATATTGCCTCTGCATATTGAAACAGGTCAGATCAGGGATATTGTCTCTGTGTATTGAAACAGGTCAGATCAGGGATATTTCCTCTGCATATTGAAACAGGTCAGATCAGGGATATTGTCTCTGTGTATTGAAACAGGTCAGATCAGGGATATTTCCTCTGCCTATTGAAACAGGTCTGATCAGGGATATTATCTCTGCATATTGAAACAGGTAAGATCAGGGATATTGCCTCTGTATATTGAAACAGGTCTGATCAGGGATATTGCCTCTGCGTATTAAAACATGTAAGATCAGGGATATTGCCTCTGTATATTGAAACAGGTCAGATCAGGGATATTGCCTCTGCCTATTGAAACAGGTCAGATCAGGGATATTGCCTCTGCCTATTGAAACAGGTCAGATCAGGGATATTGTCTCTGTGTATTGAAACAGGTCAGATCAGGGATATTGCCTCTGCATATTGAAACAGGTCAGATCAGGGATATTGCCTCTGCCTATTGAAACAGGTCAGATCAGGGATATTGCCTCTGCCTATTGAAACAGGTCAGATCAGGGATATTGCCTCTGCATATTGAAACAGGTCAGATCAGGGATATTGCCTCTGCATATTGAAACAGGTCAGTATTGTGGTGAAATGGAAGAGGAAAGACTATGTAACTATTGTGACATGAAGAAATCAAGAAAGAAACACAGTCTTATCAAGTGGCGCAGTGGTCTAAGACACTAGAGGCGTCACCACAGACCAGGGTTCAATCCTGGGCTGTATCACAACCAGCTGTGATCGGGAGTCCCATAGGGCGGTGCACATTTGGCCCAGCGCGGTTAGGGTAGGCCATCATTGTAAATAAGAATGTGTTCTTAACTGACTTGCCTAGTTAAATAAAAAATAATTCAAATTTTGTTGGTCACGTACACATGGTTAGCAGATGATAATGCGAGTGTAGCGAAATGCTTGTGCTTCTAGTTCTGAGAGTGCAGCAATACCTAACAATTCTCCAACAACTACCTAATACACAAATCTAAGTAAAGGGATGGAATAAGAAAATGTACATTTGAATATATGGATGGGCCATGAACGACCGGCACAGATGAGATGCAATAGATGATATAAAATACAGTATATACATCTGGGATGTGTAGTGCAAGATATGTAAACATTATTAAAGTGCCATTATTAATGTGACAAGTGATCTACTGCCTGTTCTACCACGATATACGCTGGCTCTTATTCCTGAAAGTCCACCAGATATACCCTGGCATTATGTGGCTGAGCCATGAGGAGACAGACCACCAGATATACCCTGGTATTATGTGGCTGAGCCATGAGGAGACAGACCACCAGATATACCCTGGTATTATGTGGCTGAGCCATGAGGAGACAGACCACCGGATATACCCTGGTATTATGTGGCAGAGTGATGAGACAGACCAACGGATAAACCCTGGTATTATGTGGCTGAGCCATGAGGAGACAGACCACCAGATATACCCTGGTATTATGTGGCTGAGCCATGAGGAGACAGACCACCAGATATACCCTGGTATTATGTGGCTGAGCCATGAGGAGACAGACCACCAGATATACCCTGGCATTATGTGGCTGAGTGATGAGGAGACAGACCAACAGATATACCCTGGTATTATGTGGCTGAGCCATGAGGAGACAGACCACCAGATATATACCCTGGTATTATGTGGCTGAGTGATGAGGAGACAGACCACCATATACCCTGGTATTATGTGGCTGAGCCATGAGGAGACAGACCACCGGATAAACCCTGGTATTATGTGGCTGAGTGATGAGACAGACCAATGGATAAACCCTGGTATTATGTGGCTGAGCCATGAGGAGACAGACCAACAGATATACCCTGGTATTATGTGGCTGAGCCATGAGGAGACAGACCACCAGATATATACCCTGGTATTATGTGGCTGAGTGATGAGGAGACAGACCACCATATACCCTGGTATTATGTGGCTGAGCCATGAGGAGACAGACCACCGGATAAACCCTGGTATTATGTGGCTGAGTGATGAGACAGACCAATGGATAAACCCTGGTATTATGTGGCTGAGCCATGAGGAGACAGACCACCAGATATACCCTGGTATTATGTGGCTGAGCGATGAGGAGACAGACCACCGGATATACCCTGGTATTATGTGGCTGAGCCATGAGGAGACAGACCACCAGATATACCCTGGTATTATGTGGCTGAGCCATGAGGAGACAGACCACCAGATATACCCTGGTATTATGTGGCTGAGCCATGAGGAGACAGACCACCAGATATACCCTGGTATTATGTGGCTGAGTGATGAGACAGACCACCAGATATACCCTGGTATTATGTGGCTGAGCCATGAGGAGACAGACCACCAGATATACCCTGGTATTATGTGGCTGAGTGATGAGACAGACCACCGGATATACCCTGGTATTATGTGGCTGAGCCATGAGGAGACAGACCACCGGATATACCCTGGTATTATGTGGCTGAGCCATGAGGAGACAGACCACCAGATATACCCTGGTATTATGTGGCTGAGCCATGAGGAGACAGACCACCAGATATACCCTGGTATTATGTGGCTGAGCCATGAGGAGACAGACCACCAGATATACCCTGGTATTATGTGGCTGAGTGATGAGGAGACAGACCACCAGATATACCCTGGTATTATGTGGCTGAGGAGACAGACCACCAGATATACCCTGGTATTATGTGGCTGAGCCATGAGGAGACAGACCACCAGATATACCCTGGTATTATGTGGCTGAGCCATGAGGAGACAGACCACCAGATATACCCTGGTATTATGTGGCTGAGCCATGAGGAGACAGACCACCAGATATACCCTGGTATTATGTGGCTGAGCCATGAGGAGACAGACCACCGGATATACCCTGGTATTATGTGGCTGAGTGATGAGACATACCAACGGATAAACCCTGGTATTATGTGGCTGAGCCATGAGGAGACATACCACCAGATATACCGTGGTATTATGTGGCTGAGCCATGAGGAGACAGACCACCAGATATACCCTGGTATTATGTGGCTGAGCCATGAGGAGACAGACCACCGGATATACCCTGGTATTATGTGGCTGAGTGATGAGACAGACTGCCGGATATACCCTGGTATTATGTGGCTGAGTGATGAGACAGACCACCAGATATACCCTGGTATTATGTGGCTGAGTGATGAGGAGACAGACCACCAGATATACCCTGGTATTATGTGGCTGAGTGAGGAGACAGACCACCGGATATACCCTGGTATTATGTGGCTGAGTGATGAGACAGACTGCCGGATATACCCTGGTATTATGTGGCTGAGTGATGAGACAGACCACCAGATATACCCTGGTATTATGTGGCTGAGTGATGAGGAGACAGACCACCAGATATACCCTGGTATTATGTGGCTGAGTGAGGAGACAGACCACCGGATATACGCTGGTATTATGTGGCTGAGCCATGAGGAGACAGACCACCAGATATACCCTGGTATTATTTGGCAGAGTGATGAGGAGACAGACCACCAGATATACCCTGGTATTATGTGGCTGAGTGATGAGACAGACCACCAGATATACCCTGGTATTATGTGGCTGAGTGATGAGGAGACAGACCACCAGATATACCCTGGTATTATGTGGCTGAGTGATGAGGAGACAGACCACCGGATATACCCTGTACATGTTTTTTTGTCCAATATGTATTTCCATTTGAGGAATATTTAGATAAAGCCTGGAATGAAAGGAAAAGGGATACCTACAATTCAAATATAACAATATGTATCGTCAATGTGGTTAATGGTGTGCGGATATAGATGGTGTATCGGCTTGTCTCCCATATGAATCTTCTCTTTGTGCCAGACTGGGTTCAAGTGAATCTTTTCTGTTTTTATTTATCTGTATATGTTACAGTCTGTCTGTCTGTCTGTCTGTCTGTCTGTCTGTCTGTCTGTCTGTCTGTCTGTCTGTCTGTCTGTCTGTCTGTCTGTCTGTCTGTCTGTCTGTCTGTCTGTCTGTCTGTCTGTCTGTCTGTCTGTCTGTCTGTCTGTCTGTCTGTGTATATATACAGTATGTACGTATGTACGTATGTACGTATGTATGTATGTATGTGTGTATATACAGTGTGTATGTTCTGGGACACTGTAAAGTCTATGGAGAATAAGAGCACCTCCTCCCAGCTGTCAACTGCACTGAGGCTAGGAAACACTGTCACCATCACTAAATCTACGATAATCGAGAATTTCAATAAGCATTTCTCTACTGCTGGCCATGCTTTCCTCCTGTCTACCCCAACCCCGGCCAACAGCGCTGCACCCCCCGCAGCTACTCGCCCAAGCCTCCCCAGCTTCTCCTTCACCCAAATCCAGATGTTCTGAAAGAGCTGCAATACCTGGACCCGTACAAATCAGCCGGGCTAGACAATCTGGACACTCTTTCTAAAATTATCCGCCGCCATTGTTGCAACCCCTATTACCAGTCTGTTCCACCTCTCTTTTGTATCGTCCGAGATCCCTAGAGATTGGAAAGCTCATTTGCGACAAAGCTTTAACTTCCTGACTGATATCTTGAGATGTTGCTTCAATATACCCACATAATTTTTCTGCCTCATGATGCCATCTATTTTGGGAATCGCACCTGTCCCTCCTGCAGCAAATTATATGATGTACTTTTTATGTGATGCAGAGAACACTGGAAGAAGAAGTATCATTTAATGGTGAAATATTGTAGTTTAATCCTGTAAGGGATGGGTTGCTAATTGGCAATTTGCCACAAAAATACAATTTCATTCATTTTTCATTCATTCATTTGTTCATTCCTAGGATTTAATGTTTCTTATACTGCCAGGTTTTAATGTCTGTTATACTATGAAGTTAATATATCTTATTACTGCCAGGTTTCAATGTCTCTTATACTATCAGGTTTTAATATATCTTAACTGCCAGTTTTATTGTCTCTTATACTATGAAGTTAATATATCTTAACTGCCAGGTTTCAATGTCTCTTATACTATCAGGTTTTAATATATCTTATACTGCCAGGTTTCAATGTCTCTTATTCTATCAGGTTTTAATACATCTTATACTTCTAGGTTTTACTATCTCTTATACTGGCAAGTTTTAATATATTTTATTCTTCCAGGTTTTAATATATCTTATACTGTCAGGTTTTAATATCTCTTATTACTGCCAGGTTTTAATATATCTTATACTACCAGGTTTTAATATATCTTATATTGATAGTTTTAATATCTCTTATACTGCCAGGTTTTAATATATCTTATATTGATAGTTTTAATATCTCTTCTACTGCCAGGTTTTAATATATCTTATACTGCCATGTTTTATATATTTTATACTGCAGGTTTTAATATATTGTATATTGATGGTTTTATATATATATATATACTGCCAGGTTTTAGTATATCTTGTACTTCTAGGTTTTACTATCTCTTATAGTGCCAGGTTTTAATATATCCTATACTGGCAGGTTTTACTATATCTTATACTGCTAGGTTTTACTATCTCTTATACTGCCAGGTTTTAATTTGTCGTATACTGCCAGGTTTTAATATCTCTTATACTACCAGGTTTTAATATCTTTTATACTGCCAGGTTTTCATATCTCTTATACTGCCAGGTTTTAATATCTCTTA
Source organism: Salvelinus alpinus (assembly GCF_045679555.1). Taxonomy (NCBI): domain Eukaryota; kingdom Metazoa; phylum Chordata; class Actinopteri; order Salmoniformes; family Salmonidae; genus Salvelinus; species Salvelinus alpinus. Next base: position 43,134,377 of record NC_092107.1, read on the forward strand.
TACTGCCAGGTTTTAATATTTTCTAATACTGCCAGGTTTTAATATCTCTATACTGCCAGGTTTTAATATTTTCTATACTGCCACTAGACACACAGTTTATAGCTATGTTCATCAGCTGTGTGACAAAAGAACACATGAGAGGGAAAGGGAGGGAGAAAAAGAGAGAGAGAGAGAGAGAGCGAGAGAGAGAGAGAGAGACAGAGAGAGACAGAGAGACAAAGAAATAAAGAGACAGATGGAGAGAGCTGAGAGAGTGACAAAGACAGAGAGCGACAGAGACAGCCCCAACCTCAGTGTCTCTCTGCCTGGCCGAACCTTCCATGAATGTCTCTCTGCCTGGCCGACCGTCCCATCAATGTCTCTCTGCCTGGCCGAACCTCTCATGAATGTCTCTCGGCCTGGCCTACCCATCCATGAATATCTCTGCCTGGCCGACCCTCCCATGAATGTCTCTCGGCCTGGCCTACCCATCCATGAATATCTCTGCCTGGCCGACCCTCCCATGAACATCAGAGTCACTGAAGCACTACAAACTTACAAGCAGATAAATGCGTTTCTGAAATATTTTCAGCAGCTGGACACAGTGAGTCATGGTGCGGTCTGGGCAACGTTGGCTGGATCCGACTGCAATGTGCTCCAATGGATTGTCTGTATTTTTTTATTCCTTGTGCCAAATATCAATATTGTTGCTGAGAACATTTAATCTTTTCAAACCTTAAAAACATCAGACACCAGTTTCACTGTATCACAATTCCAGTGGGTCAGAAGTTTACATACACTAAGTTGACTGTGCCTTTAAACATCTTGGAAAATTCCAGAACATGATGTCATGGCTTTAGAAGCTTCTGATAGGCTAATTTACATCATTTGAGTGAATTGGAGGTGTACCTGTGGATGTATTTCAAGGCCTACCTTTAAACTCAGTGCCTCTTTGCTTGACATCATGGGAAAATCAAAAGAAATCAGTCAAGACCTCAGAAAAAAAATTGCAGACCTCACGTCTGGTTTATCCTTGGGAGCAATTTTCAAACGCCTGAAGGTACCACGTTCATCTGTACCAACAAAAGTACGCAAGTATAAACACCATGGGGCCACGCAGCCGTCATACCGCTCAAGAAGGAGACACGTTCTGTCTCCTAGAGATGAACTTACTTTGGTGCGAAAAGTGCAAACCATTCCCAGAACAAAAGCAAAGGACCTTGTGAAGATGCTGGAGGAAACAGGTACAAAAGTATCAACAGCCAGAGTAAAACGAGTCCTATATCGACATAACCTGAAAGGCCGCTCAGCAAGGAAGAAGCCACTGCTCCAAAACCGGCATAAAAAAGCCAGACTAAGGCTTGCAACTGCACATGGGGACAAAGATCATAGTTTTTGGAGAAATGTATTTTGGTCTGATGAAACAAAAATAGAACTGTTTGGCCATAATGACCATCGTTATGTTTGGAGGAAAAAGGGTGAGCTTGCAAGCCGAAGAACACCATCCCAACCGTGAAGCACGGGGGTGGCAGCATCATGTTGTGGGGGTGCTTTGCTGCAGGAGAAACTGGTGCACTTCACAAATGGACAATGACCCAAAGCAAACTTCCAAAGTTGTGGCCAGATGGCTTAAGGACAACAAAGTCAATGTATTGGAGTGGCCATCACAAAGCCCTGACCTCAATCCTATGGAAAATTTGTGGGCAGAACTGAAAAAGTGTGTGCGAGCAAGGAGGCCTACAAACTTGACTCAGTTACACCAGCTCTGTCAGGAGGAATGGCCAAAATTCACCCAACTTATTTTGGGAAGCTTGTGGAAGGCTACCCGAAACGTTTGACCCAAGTTAAACCATTTTAAAGGCAATGCTACAAAATACTAATTGAGTGTATGTAAACTTCTGACCCACTGGGAATGTGATGAATTAAATAAAAGCTGAAATAAATCATTCTCTCTACTATTATTCTGACATTTCACATTCTTAAAATAAAGTGGTGATCCTAACTGACCTAAAACAGGGTATTTGTTCAAGAATTCAATGTCAGGAATTGTGAAAAACTGAGTTAAAATGTATTTGGCTAAGGTGTATGTAAACTTCCGACTTCAACTGTATATTTGACTTGTTTATTGTTTACTCCATGTGTAACTCTGTGTTGTCTGTTCACACTGCTATGCTTTATCTTGGCCAGGTGGCAGTTGCAAATGAGAACTTGTTCTCAACTAGCCTACCTGGTTAAATAAAGGTGAAATAAAAAAAACAAAAAATTTGAAATGTATATATATATATATACTGTACATGCATGTATACATGTACACTACATTGCCAAAAGTATGTGTTGAGCTGCTCGTCGAACATCTCATTCCAAAATGATTGCACTTATTATGGAGTTGGTCCCGTCTTTGCTGCTATAACTGCCTCCACTGTTCTGGGAAGGATTTCCACTGCTCCAGAGCACAATGGCAGCGAGCTTTACACCACTACAGCATCTGCTTGGCATGGAGCATGGTGATCTTAGGCTTGTGTGCTGCTGCTCAGTTATGGAAACCCATCTCATGAAACTTCCGATGAACAGTTATTGCTTCCAGAGGCAGTTTGGAACTAGTGAGTTTTGCGACAGAGGAAGCCGTGCTTCAGAACTTGGCAGAACGTTCTGTGAGTTTTGCGACAGAGGAAGCCGTGCTTCAGAACTTGGCAGTCCACGTTCTGTGAGTTTTGCGACAGAGGAAGCCGTGCTTCAGAACTTGGCAGTCCACGTTCTGTGAGTTTTGCGACAGAGGAAGCCGTGCTTCAGAACTAGAACGTTCTGTGAGTTTTGCGACAGAGGAAGCCGTGCTTCAGAACTAGAACGTTCTGTGAGTTTTGCGACAGAGGAAGCCGTGCTTCAGAACTAGAACGTTCTGTGAGTTTTGCGACAGAGGAAGCCGTGCTTCAGAACTAGAACGTTCTGTGAACTTGGCTTCGTTGCTGTTGTTGCTCATAGACGTTTGTTGTTGTTGTTGTTGTTGTTGTTGTTGTTGTTGTTGTTGTTGTTGTTGTTGTTTGTTTTCCACTTTCCAAAAACAGCACTTACATTTGACCGGGGGGGCAGCTCTAGCAGGGCAGACATGTGATGAACTGACTTGTTGGAAAGGTGTCATCCTATGACGGTGCCACGTTGAAAGTCACTGAGCTCTTCACTAAGGTCATTCTACTGCTAATGTTTGTCTATGGAGATTGCATGGCTGTGTGCTCGATTTTATACACCTGTCAGCAACAGGTGTGGCTGAAATAGCTGAATCCACTAAATTGAAGCGATATCCACATAATTTTGGTCATGTAGTGTACATCTCCTTTCTCTCAGTTCATCCCTCTCTCTCACACACCCACCTTCTCTCTCTCTCTCTCTCTCAATTCAATTCAATTCAAGGGGCTTTATTGGCATGGGAAACATATGTTAATAAATCTTCTTCAATCTAGGTGAAAAAGAAACGCACACCTATTTAGGTGAGGTGCTGGCTAGCAGAGTAGAACACTTGAAAATAAAGGAGAGCCGCACACTCTAGGAGCTCAGATGCAACAATGTAATATCCAATGTTTCGACAGCCAAGCTGTCTTCATCAGGGTATAAATCTTATTCAGGCTAGGGACTATTTTTCTCAATTTCCGCCTGACTGACGTGCCCAAAGTAAACTGCCTGTTGCTCAGGCCCTGAAGCCAGGATATGCATTAATTGGTACCATTGTAAAGCAAACACTCTGAAGTTTGTAGAAATGTTTAAATAATGTAGGAGACTATAACACAATAGATATGGTAGGAGGAAATCCAAAGAAAAAAAACAAAATATATATATTTTTTTGAGAGCCCATGCTCTTCCAATGGAACGAATAGGGAAATAATTACATCTAGCTCCCAGTATGCAATTCCTATGGCTTCCACTGGGTGTCAGTAGTTTTTGTTCAAGGTTTCAGACTTGTTTCTTCCAAAACGAGTAAGAAATATGAGTTTTACTACAGGGACACAGACTTGGAAATGTGTGTATGCTTGCAATGAAGAGGACACGCACCTGCTAATATCATTTTCAAATTTCCTATATTTTCCTAAATAGAAACATATTTAGAGTTTTTTTAACAAAGTTCAGCGGTAGCTTCTTGGATTTCTCTGTCTGTTGAATGAGTGGATAGACGCCTAGCTATACTAACTTTGCAAAAGCAAGTGAAGTAGATAATGAACAAAAGTGAAAAAAATTAAATAAAATGAACAATAAACATTACACTGACAGAAGTTCCAAAATAATGAAGACAATTCAAATAGTATGTATATATACAGTGTTGTAACAATGTGCAAATGGTTGAAGTACGAAAGGGAAAATAAATAAACATAAATATAGGTTGTATTTACAATGGTGTTTGTTCTTCACTGGTTGCCCTTTTCTTGTGGCAACAGGTCACAAATCTTGCTGCTGTGATGTCACACTGTGGTATTTCACCCAGTAGATATGGGAGTTTATCAAAATTTGATTTGTTTTCAACTTATTTGTGGATCTGTGTAATCTGAGGGAAATATGTCTCTCTAATATGGTGATACATTTGCCAGGAGGTTAGGAAGTGCAGCTCAGTTTCTACCTACTTTTGTGGGCAGTGTGCACATAGCCTGTCATCTCTTGAGAGCCAGGTCTGCCTATGGCAGCTTTTCTCAATAGCTAGGCTATGCTCACTGAGTCTGTACAAAGTCAAAGCTTTCCTTAATTTTGGGTCAGTCACAGTAGTCAGCTTTTCTGCCATAGTGTACTCTCTGTTTAGGGCCAAATAGTAATCTGGTTTGCTCTGTATTTTTTGTTAGTTCTTTCCAATGTGTCAAGTAATCATCTATTTGTTTTCTCATGATTTAGTTGGGTCTAATTGTGCTGTTGTCCTGGGGCTCTGTGGGGTGTGTTTGTGTTTGTGAACAGAGCCCCAGGACCAGCTTGCTTAGGGGACTCTTCTCCAGGTTCATCTCTCTGTTGGTGATGGCTTTGTTATGGAAGGTTTGGGAATTTCCTTTTAGGTGGTTGTAGAACTTAACGTCTCTTTTCTGGATTTTGATAATTAGCGGGTATCGGCCTAATTCTGCTCTAAATGCATTATTTGGTGTTTTACGTTTTCCTAGAATTCTACATTCAGAGTCTCAATTTGGTGTTTGTCCCATTTTGTAAATTCTTTCTTGGTGAGCGGACCCCAGACTTCACAACCATAAAGGGCAATGGGTTCTATAATTGAGTCAAGTATTTTTAGCCAGATCTTAATTCGTATTTCAAATGATATGTTCCTTTTAATGGCATAGAAGGCCCTTCTTCCCTTGTCTCTCAGATCGTTCACAGCTTTGTGGAAGTTACCTGTGGCGCTGATGTTTAGGCCGAGGTATGTACAGTTTTTTGTGTGCCGTATGATAATGGTGTCTCGATGGAATTTGTATTCATGGTCCTGATAACTGGACCTTTTTTGGAACACCATTATTTTTGTCTTACTGAGATTTACTGTCAGGGCCCAGGTCTGACAGAATCTGTGCAGAAGATCTAGGTGCTGCTGTAGGCCTTTCTTGATTGGGGACTGAAGCACCAGATCATCAGCAAACAGTAGATATTTGACTTCAGATTCTAGTAGGGTGAGGCCGGGTGCTGCAGACTGTTCTAGTACCCTCGCCAATTTGTTGACTACCTAATGAAGTGGGTGTTGGTTAAGCTGCTTCCCTGTCTCACCTCACGGCCCTGTGGGAAGAAATGTGTGTGTTTTTGTAACTGCACACGTTTTATAATGTCGTTTGTTTTCCCCCCAACACCACTTTCCATCAATTTGTATAGCAGACATTCATACCAAATTGAGTCGAAAGCTTTTTTAAATCATCAAAGCATGAGAAGACTTTGCCTTCGTTTTAGTTTGTTTGTTTGTCAATTAGGGTGTGCAGGGTGAATACGTGGTCTGTGTATGGTAATTTGGTTAAAAAAAACTCTCAGTATATTGTTTTCACTGAGGAAATGTACGAGTCTGCTGTTAATGATAATGCAGAGTATTTCCCCAAGGTTGCTGTTGACACACATCCCCCTGTAGTTATTGGGGTCAAATGTGTCTCCACTTTGTGGATTGGGGTGATCAGTCCTTGGGTCCAAATATTGAGGAAGATGCCAGAACTGATGATGATGGAATTTGTGGTCTGTATATTTTATCATTTCATTTAGGATACCATCAGCCCCACAGGCCTTTTTGGGTTGGAGGGTTTGTATTTTGTCCTGTAGTTCATTCAATATAATTGGAGAATCCAGTAGGTTCTCTCTCTCTCTCTCTCGCTCTCTCTTTCTCTCTCACACACACAAACATACCTACACCTACCATCTCTCTCTCTCTCTCTATCTCTCATGATGAATTAAAATCTAAAAACATCGGTAAGCCAATACCAGTGTAAATTAATTCCTTTTACCCCAGGTTAACGCACTTCATTAAAGCTGCATTTTAAAGCTGCATGTGGTGCTTAATTGAACAGCCTGAAGGGCCTGGGGACAATTCATCTGACATTTGGAAAATGCCAAGCACAGCATAGGAATCTTATGTTTATTACACAAAGGCGGGGATGGGAAGACAAAGAGAGAATGAGATAGAGAGAGAAAGACTATTTGGATTGTCGATCTGTAAATGCTCTACATATGATCATACAATCAACAAATTATAAGCAACTGCTTGCTAAGGGTTCAATTAGGGATAAGGTTTAGAATGTGGGTTGAGGGTTAAGGTTAAAGTTAGGGTTTAGAATATGGGGTAAGGGTTAGGGTTAGGGTTAGGGTTAGGGATTAGAATATGGGGTAAGGTAAGGGTTAAGGTTGCAGATAGGGCTAGGGTGAGGGTTGGTAAAGAATTGTTACTGATAGTCTGTAGAGCATCTACAGATGGACTATGCAAATAATGATAGATTTCATTTCCCTTTTGCCTTCTTCTTGTTGATGCGTACCAGGACCGAGGCTTTTGTTGATGCGTACCAGGACCGAGGCTATTGTTGATGCGTACCAGGACCGAGGCTTTTGTTGATGCGTACCAGGACTGAGGCTTTCGTTGATGCGTACCAGGACCGAGGCTTTTGTTGATGCGTACCAGGACCGAGGCTTTTGTTGATGCGTACCAGGACCGAGGCTTTTGTTGATGCGTACCAGGACCGAGGCCTTCGTTGATGCGTACCAGGACCGAGGCTTTTGTTGATGCGTACCAGGACCGAGGCTTTTGTTGATGCTTACCAGGGCCGAGGCTTTTGTTGATGCGTACCAGGACTGAGGCTTTCGTTGATGCGTACCAGGACCGAGGCTTTTGTTGATGCGTACCAGGACTGAGGCTTTCGTTGATGCGTACCAGGACTGAGGCTTTCGTTGATTCATACCAGGACCGAGGCTTTTGTTGATGCGTACCAGGACTGAGGCTTTTGTTGATGCGTACCAGGACCGAGGCTTTTGTTGATGCGTACCAGGACTGAGGCTTTCGTTGATGCGTACCAGGACCGAGGCTTTTGTTGATGTGTACCAGGACCGAGGCTTTCGTTGATGCGTACCAGGACCGAGGCTTTTGATGATGCGTACCAGGACTGAGGCTTTTGTTGATTCGTACCAGGACCGAGGCTTTCGTTGATTCATACCAGGACCGAGGCTTTTGTTGATGCGTACCAGGACCGAGGCTTTTGTTATTTATTTTTATTTTTATTTCACCTTTATTTAACCAGGTAGGCTAGTTGAGAACAAGTTCTCATTTGCAACTGCGACCTGGCCAAGATAAAGCATAGCAGTGTGAACAGACAACACAGAGTTACACATGGAGTAAACAATAAACAAGTCAATAACATGGTAGAAAAAAAGAGAATCTATATACAATGTGTGCAAAAGGCATGAGGTAGGCAATAAATCGAATAATTACAATTTAGCAGATTAACACTGGAGTGATAAATCATCAGATGATCATGTGCAAGAAGAGATACTGGTGTGCAAAAGAGCAGAAAAGTAAATAAATAAAAGCAGTATGGGGGATGAGGTAGGTAAATTGGGTGGGTAGTTTACAGATGGACTATGTACAGCTGCAGCGATCGGTTAGCTGCTCGGATAGCAGATTTTTAAAGTTGTTGAGGGAGATAAAAGTTATGTTATGACAGAAGTAAGTTTGGAATTGTATTTTTAGTGATTTTTTTAATGACAACTGAATTCACAGAGGCTGCATAATTAAGAGGAAATAGCTGTGAGGAAGCTACTGTGAAGGTGACTTTGTGGCCGTTGTGTAATATTATGGTGAGTCACTGTGCAACCATGGTCTCCCTGTTATAAATTCAAGCTTGTTAATGTGCTTGTTTTCAGCAAGACCACTCTAGCTATTCAACATAATGTTTGTGTTCTTGCTTCAACCGTAGAGTTGCTGTTATCAATTCCCAGATGTCATTGCCTGCCATTGTGCCCTTGAGCATGGCTCTTATCCACTATAACAGCTCCACGGACGCCCAGTGCGGCAGCACCTCACACGTCTCCAAAACATGTGTGTATGAAAGTGTCTTTCGGAGGGGTTGGGTTAAAAGTGGAAGTCAAATTTCCATTAGACCTTGTGTGCAATTGACCAATAAATTGCTCTTAGTCTTAATCTCCATGACAACTGAATCAAGCACACATTTTTTTCTTCATTTGAAAATGTAATTTAGATTGACTGAGATCACATGCTCATCTACAGCCACAATTTGAGAAAGAGATTCAAGGTTGAGGAAAAAGGTTGAAAGAACAAATTTGTATTTGTATTTATTAAGGATCCCCATTAGTTGCTACAAAGGTAGCAGCTACTCTTCCTGGGGTGTATTATGGAAAATTAAGGCCGATATACACTACCGGTCAAAAGTTTTCCTAAAACAATAATGAACAACTCGTATTAACATCTGCTAACCCATGTGACCAATAATATTTGATGTTTTTCATTATTTTTACTATTTTCTACATTGTAGAATAACAGTGAAGACATCAAAACTATGAAATAACACATACGGAATCATTTAGTAACCACAAAAGTGGTAAACAAATCAAAATATATTTAACATTTGAGATTCTTCAAATAGCCACCCTTTACCTTGATGATAGCTTTGCACACTCTTGGCATTCTCTCAACCAGCTTCATGAGGTAGTCACCTTCAATGTACTTCAATTAACAGTTGTGCCTTCTTAATGCATTTGAGCCAATCAGTTGTGTTGAGACAAGGTAGGGGGGTATACAGAAGATAGCATCATTTGGTAGAAAGACCAAGTCCATATTATGGAAAGAACAGCTCAAATAAGCAAAGAGAAACAACAGCCCATCATTACTTTTATGACATGAAGGTCAATACGGAAAATATCAAGAACTTTCTTCAAGTGCAGTTGCAAAATCATCAAGCGCTATGATGAAACTGGCTCTCATGAGGACCGCCACAGGAATGCTGCTGCTGCAGAGGATAAGTTCATTCACTGTTCCACTTTGAGCCGGGAGAGATTGACATGCATATTATTAATGTTAGCTCTCTATGTACATCCAATGACCAGCCGTGCTGCCCTTCTCTGAGCCAATTGCAATTGTCCTAAATTCCTCTTTGTGTTAACTGACTACACGACAGAACAGAGCCTGTAGGACCTGCCTTGTTGATAGTGCTGTTAAGAAGGTAGAGCAATGCTTTATTATGGACAGACCTCTCCCCGTCTTAGCTACTGTTGTATCAATATGTTTTGACCATGACAGTTTACAATCCAGGGTTACTCCAAGCATTTTTGTTACCTCAACTTGCTCAATTTCCACATTATTTATTACAATGTTTGGTTGAGGTTTGGGGTTTAGTGAATGATTTGTCCCAATTAGGACTAACATATTCCTTGCCACCCATTCTGAAACTATCTGCAGCTTTTTGTTATGTGTTGCAGTCATTTCAGCTGCTGTAGTAGTTGACATGTATAGAGTTGAGTTATATGCATACATAGACACCCTGGCTTTACTCAAAGCTAGTGGCATTTTTTTAGTAAAGATTGAACAAAGTAAGGGGCCCTGACAGCTGCCTTGGGGAATTCCTGATTCTACCTGGATAATGTTGGAGAGGGTTCCATTAAAGAACACCCTCTGTGTTCGGTTAGACAAGTAACTCTTTATCCACATTATAGCAGGGGGTGTAAAGCCATACTGAAGTCTAACAAAACAGCCATCACAATCTTTTTATTATCAATTTCTCTCAGCCAATCATCAGTCATTTGTGTAAGTCCTGTGCTTTGTTGAATGTCCTTCCCTATAAGCGTGCTGAAAGTCTGTTGTCAATTTGTTTACTGTGAAATAGCATTGTATCGGGACAGACACCATTTTTTCCAGAAGTTTACTAAGGGTTGGTAACAGGCTGATAGGTTGGCTATTTGAGCCAGTAAAGGGGGCTTTACAATTCTTAGGAAGCGGAATGAATTTAGCTTCCCTCCAGTTCTGAAGTCACACACTTTCTAGTAGGTTTACATTTAATATATGGCAAATAGGAGTGGCAATATCGTCTGCTAGTATCCTCAGTAATTGTCCATCCAAGATGTCATACCCAGGTGGCTTATCATTGTTGATAGACAACAATAACTGTTTCACCTCTTCCATACTCACTTTATGGAATTCAAAATGACAATTATTGTATTTCATAATTTGGTCAGATATACTAGGATGTGTAGTGTCAGCGTTTGTTATTCTTGCCAATGAAAACAAATCATTAAAGTAAATTAATTAAAGGTAATATCAATCGGCTTTGTGATGATCTGATTCAATGAATGATGTAGCTGAGTTAGCTTTTTTTCCCAAAAATGTCATTAAAACCATCATCCAAAGCTTTTTTCTATCATTCATTTATGACATGTATCTTTGTTTCATTGTATAGTTTCTTCTTCTTTTTATTCAGTCACATGATTTCTCAATTTGCAGCACATTTGCCAATCGGGTTGTACAGCCAGACTTATTTGCCATTCCTTTTTTGCCTCATCACTCTCAAACATACCATTTTTTTTCAATTCCTCATCAATCCATGGGGATTTAACCATTTGTATAGTCATTTTCTTAATGGGTGCATACTTATTGGTAACTGGGATAAGCAATTTCATATATGTGTCAAGTGCAACGTCGGTTTGCTCCTCATTACATAACATGGACCAACAATTTTTACAAATATTCTATATATCAACAACATAGGAATCACTCCAAAACATATTGTATGACCTCTTATACAGTATATTAGGCCCAGCCTTTGGAACGTTGGTTTTCCTAGATATGGCTACTAAATTGTGATCCTTACATTTAAAAAAAAAATAATTCATTCCACCTTTATTTAACCAGGTAGGCCAGATGAGAACAAGTTCTCATTTACAACTGCGACTTGGCCAAGATAAAGCAAAGCAGTGCGACACAAACAACAACACAGAGTTACACATGGAATGAACAAGCGTACAGTCAATAACACAATAGGAAAATAAAGTCTTTATACAGTGTGTGCAAATGGCGTGAGAAGGTAAGGCATTAAATAGGCCATATTAGCAAGTAATCACAATTTAGCAAGTTAACACTGGAGTGATAGATGTGCAGATGATGATGTGCAAGTAGAAATACTGGTGTGCAAAAGAGCAGAAAAGTAAATAAAAACAATATGGGGATGAGGTAGGTAGATTGGATGGGCTATTTACAGATGAGCTATGTACAGCTGCAGCGATCGGTTAGCTGCTCAGATAGCTGATGTTTAAAGTTAGTGTATGTTAGTATGTTAGTATGGAGATATAAGTCTCCAGCTTCAGCATTTTGTTTTTCATCTGATGGATTTGTATAAAGCTATAAAGCAAATATCTGCAGCATTAGTAAATATGTGATTAATACATGTTGACTGATAACCTGAACCAGGTTGCAGGCACTGGTTAAAGTTTGACGTTTTTTTCTTGAGTGGACAGCTTGAAAAGCCAGTCAATATTTAAATCACAAACATTATCAAGCATTTCACTCATGTTATCCAGATACTGACTGTTAGCACTTGGTGGTCTATAGCAGCTTCCCACCAGAATGGGCTTTAGGTGAGGCAGATGAACCTGTAGCCATATTACTTCAACATTATTTAACATGAGATCCTCTATAAGCTTTACAGGAATGTGGTTCTGAATATATACAGCAACACCTCCCCTGTTGGCATTTCTGTCTTTTCTGTAAATGTTATAACCTTGTATTGCTACCACTGTATCATCAAAGGTATTATCTAAGTGAGTTTCAGAGATAGTCAGAATAGGAACGTCATCTGCTATTAGCAAATTATTCATTTCATTAACCTTGTTTCTTAAGCTACGTATGTTAACGTGGCCTATTTTGAGCACTTTTCTGGGATGCTTGCTTGTTCCATTGCTTTACTGGGAAGCTTAGTAGGAGTAGATATTATTGTGTTAATTATGTTAGTGCATGGTACAAACAGCATACATCTGGTTCTTATTCACATGATTGTTGCATACAATAGCTGCATGATCAGCAGAGGCATTCAGGGCAGTTAGAGGAACATACATTAGGTCACTTACATTGTGTCGATCAATGCCCCTTTAATAATGTAGATTTGCTGAAGCATTACGATGACTCAGCAACACAATGGTAGGGATTGGCTGAGCTGGGATTGGCTCATTGATAAGTCATTGTGCCAACACAGCCTTGTAATGCTGTGAAAGGATCCAGGAACCCAAATAATATGGGTGGATCCCATTCTCCTTATAAAACAGGATTTGTTTCCAAAGGTAGGGAAATTATCAACAAAAGTTACACCCATTGAGCTGCAATAATCACGTTGCCAGTTATGAAGAGAAAAAATGCCACGATTCAAAGAGGGCACAGGGCCAGATATGATCAGAGAGGTCACAGAGATATGATCAAAGAGGACACAGGGCCAGATATGATCAGAGAGGGCACAGGGCCAGATATGATCAGAGAGGGCACAGGGCCAGATATGATCAGAGAGGTCACAGGGCCAGATATGATCAAAGAGGACACAGGGCCAGATATGATCAGAGAGGACACAGGGCCAGATATGATCAGAGAGGACACAGGGCCAGATATGATCAGAGAGGACACAGGGCCAGATATGATCAGAGAGGGCACAGGGCCAGATATGATCAGAGAGGTCACAGGGCCAGATATGATCAGAGAGGTCACAGGGCCAGATATGATCAGAGAGGACACAAGGCCAGATATGATCAGAGAGGGCACAGGGCCAGATATGATCAGAGAGGTCACAGGGCCAGATATGATCAGAAAGGTCACAGGGCCAGATATGATCAGAGAGGACACAGGGCCAGATATGATCAGAGAGGGCACAGGGCCAGATATGATCAGAGAGGGCACAGGACCAGATATGATCAGAGAGGACACAGGGCCAGATATGATCAGAGAGGTCACAGGGCCAGATATGATCAGAGAGGGCACATGGCCAGATATGATCAGAGAGGACACAGGGCCAGATATGATCAGAGAGGTCACAGGGCCAGATATGACCAGAGAGGTCACAGGGCCAGATATGATCAGAGAGGGCACAGGGCCAGATATGATCAGAGAGGACACAGGGCCAGATATGATCAGAGAGGACACAGGGCCAGATATGATCAGAGAGGACACAGGGCCAGATATGACCAGAGAGGTCACAGGGCCAGATATGATCAGAGAGGACACAGGGCCAGATATGATCAGAGAGGACACAGGGCCAGATATGATCAGAGAGGGCACAGGGCCAGATATGATCAGAGAGGTCACAGGGCCAGATATGATCAGAGAGGTCACAGGGCCAGATATGATCAGATAGGACACAAGGCCAGATATGATCAGAGAGGGCACAGGGCCAGATATGATCAGAGAGGTCACAGGGCCAGATATGATCAGAAAGGTCACAGGGCCAGATATGATCAGAGAGGACACAGGGTCAGATATGATCAGAGAGGTCACAGGGCCGGATATGATCAGAGAGGACACAGGGCGAGATATGATCAGAGAGGACACAGGGCGAGATATGATCAGAGAGGTCACAGGGCCAGATATGATCAGAGAGGGCACATGGCCAGATATGATCAGAGAGGACACAGGGCCAGATATGATCAGAGAGGTCACAGGGCCAGATATGACCAGAGAGGTCACAGGGCCAGATATGATCAGAGAGGGCACAGGGCCAGATATGATCAGAGAGGACACAGGGCCAGATATGATCAGAGAGGACACAGGGCCAGATATGATCAGAGAGGACACAGGGCCAGATATGACCAGAGAGGTCACAGGGCCAGATATGATGAGTATTTTATTAGTGTCTAGCAGAGTGTCTATCAGCCCTTTTAAATCAAATGTTCCGATTTGTCCTTCATAATGTCATTAAAACCCACATGGACTACGATAGAATCGATGTCCATGTCCTGGCGTAGTACTTTCGGGAGCAGCTTAGTAATGTCATTTACTCGAGCTCCGGCATAGGACACTGTTTTTGAACAAGGAACAGTCACATTTATTACCATGGAGCTGCCCAAAATCACGGCTGGCGAGGACAAGGAAATCTTCCCAGTCCAACTCTTCACAGGATGGTGCAGGCCTCCGACAGATGGAGAAGCCTCACTCGATCCAGAGCAGGGAAGGAAGGTTGCCGACGTCGACTTTGAAATCGTAGGGGAAGGAGTAGGAGTCGGTATCAGCGACCGCAGACACAGGTACCCCCAGCGACGAAGGTGCAGGAGGATCAGGCTCCAGGACGGCGAATAGTTCCTTGTTTGTATCCACTCCAAGCCTCTTGTTGAGAGTGTGGACTGCTTTGCGGGAGGCCATTGTCTTCGGCTTCCAAGGATACTGACATGTGATCATCGTTGATTGTCATGCTCCTCTTGCTGTGCTCCTTTGACTCCGCTATCAGATGAGGGAGGAGAGGCAGGAGACGGCTCCCCTGGTGAACGAACCGGATAGTCGGATAACGTCAAACGTCAAGGCGTAGATGCATCCAACAAGCGCAAATGCCAATCAGCCACCGGCGTAGAAAAGGTAAACATTCCACTCTGTGTTTTCCCCAATTTCTTATGTAGGCTGGCGACCAATGTGATCAAGGAAACCACCTCAATCCTATAATCCTCGGCAAGCAAACAATTGTTTGTCCCGAAAACAAAGTGTAGCAGATACAGTTCCTACAGCACCGGAACCATTCATTTAGACATTCCAGACAAACAAGGCTCCCTTGGAAAACTTATCTGGCACTAACTCGTTAGCTTGATTGCTAGCAGCTTAGCTAGGTAAGCGGCTCTTTCAAACAGTTTTTAACCGGTCAGTTAAGCAGGATTCCCGAACATGAAATAGTGGTCCTAGCAGTTAAAAGCTAACCACGTTGTGGAATCCATGCAAAAAACTGTTTGGTTTTTATGTTTAACTTCTCTGCGCTACAGATCCCTTTTACGGGATAATTTTCCTAAACAACCGCTGAATTGCAGGGCGCAAAATACTACTAAAAATATTTATAATCATGCAATCACAAGTGAAATATACCAAACACAGTTTAGGTTGTTGTTAATCCACCTATCGTGTCAGATTTTGAAAATATGCTTTACAGCGAAAGAAATCCAAGCTTTTGTGAGTGTATCAATCAATGCTAGAACAGCTAGCCCCAAATTAGCATGGTCACGAAAGTCAGAAAAGCAATAAAAGTAATCGCTTACCTTTGATAATCTTCGGATGGTTGCACTCACGAGACTCCCAGTTACACAATAAATGTTATTTTTGTTCGATAAATATTACTTTTATAACAAAAAAACGCCATTTGTGTTGCGCGTTATGTTCAGAAAACTACAGCCTCGTTCCGGTGCTGAAAGGCAGAAGAAAATTCCCAAACGTATCAGATACAAAAATATTACTCAACATATTTATAATCATGCAATCACAAGTGAAATATACCAAAACACAGCTTAGCTTGTTGTTAATCTTAACTTAGCTTGAGCTACCCCTCTCGCGCGCAGGAACTATTCTGACCAGTTTTGAAAAATCATTTTTCAAAATAAAAGCCTGAAACCTGAAATCTAAAGCCTGGTCACAGCCTGAGGAAGCCATTGGAAAAGGAATCTGGTTGATACCCCATTAAATGGAAGATAAGATGGGCCAGGAAACACAGATAAATAAAAAAAATCACTTCCGGGATAGATTTCCTCAGGTTTTCGCCTGCAGAATCAGTTTTGTTATACTCACAGACAATATTTTGACAGTTTTGGAAACTTTAGAGTGTTTTCTATCCTAATCTGTAAATTATATGCATATTCTACGATCTGGACCTGAGAAATAGTCAGTTTACCTTCGTAACGTTATTTAAAAATAAAATAAAATCTGATCACTAGAGGTCAAACATTGGTTATGTTTTAGTTAAAATAACAAACCGAGTGTTTCTAGCATACAGTGTTCAGCTACATCCTCTGGTTGGAAGCTGGGGATGATGAGGTGGCCATGGCAGAGACGCTATACATCTAAAAGTAAAGCACTATGCTTCCTACCCTTCTCTACTGCCGTTCATCCATAATGGAGATCAGTACATGACTATAAAGATTCATATGAAAATAGTACCGCTTCAAATATGAAAGGGGAACTCTCAATAATACAACCCTCCTGTACAGCTGGTATCTATAGACTGTGGAACATGATGTAAAGCTGGTATCTATAGACTGTGGAACATGTTATAAAGCTGGTATCTATAGACTGTGGAACATGTTATAAAGCTGGTATCTATAGACTGTGGAACATGTTGTAAAGCTGGTATCTATAGACTGTGGAACATGTTGTAAAGCTGGTATCTATAGACTGTGGAACATGTTATAAAGCTGGTATCTATAGACTGTGGAACATGTTATAAAGCTGGTATCTATAGACTGTGGAACATGTTATAAAGCTGGTATCTTTAGACTGTGGAACATGTTTTATAGCTGGTATCTATAGACTGTGGAACATGTTGTAAAGCTGGTATCTATAGACTGTGGAACATGTTATAAAGCTGGTATCTTTAGACTGTGGAACATGTTTTATAGCTGGTATCTATAGACTGTGGAACATGTTGTAAAGCTGGTATCTATAGACTGTGGAACATGTTGTAAAGCTGGTATCTATAGACTGTGGAACATGTTGTAAAGCTGGTATCTATAGACTGTGGAACATGTTATAAAGCTGGTATCTTTAGACTGTGGAACATGTTGTAAAGCTGGTATCTATTGACTGTGGAACATGTTGTAAAGCTGGTATCTATAGACTGTGGAACATGTTGTAAAGCTGGTATCTATAGACTGTGGAACATGTTATAAAGCTGGTATCTATAGACTGTGGAACATGTTTTATAGCTGGTATCTATAGACTGTGGAACATGTTGTAAAGCTGGTATCTATAGACTGTGGAACATGTTATAAAGCTGGTATCTATAGACTTTGGAACATGTTTTATAGCTGGTATCTATAGACTGTGGAACATGTTTTATAGCTGGTATCTATAGACTGTGGAACATGTTATAAAGCTGGTATCTATAGACTTTGGAACATGTTTTATAGCTGGTATCTATAGACTGTGGAACATGTTGTAAAGCTGGTATCTATAGACTGTGGAACATGTTATAAAGCTGGTATCTATAGACTGTGGAACATGTTATAAAGATGGTATCTATAGACTTTGGAACATGTTGTATCTCCTGTTATAAAGCTGGTATCTTTTGATTTCCCTGAATAAGAATCAGATGCTCAATGACTTCATAATCAATTCCAAAACTGTCAACCTCACACACACTCTCACACACACACACATTACCAATTCTGTCAACATCAAACATGAGCGCCCCTCCCTCCGTGTTGATTTCTTATTGCTTGAGAAACTGTGGCAGTTTGAAGCAGTTTGTTCATTTTAAACATGACTAGTCAGGGAACTACACTCACAAACATCCTGACTGAAATTATAGAAACATTTCTCAGTAAATATTGACTACATCGTCTAATTCTTATTCTACAGGTTGATCAACATGTTAGGACATTCGTGCCTGTGTGTGTGTGTGTGTGTGTGTGTGTGTGTGTGTGTGTGTGTGTGTGTGTGTGTGTGTGTGTGTGTGTGTGTGTGTGTGTGTGTGTGTGTGTGTGTGTGTGTGTGTGTGTGTGTGTGTGTGTGTGTGTGAAATTGGTGTGTGGATTTGTAAAGAGTGGCATATGGCTGTCGTGTATATGGTGTTAATATATATAATAAAGGCATAAATAATATACAATGTATTCGGAAAGTATTCAGACCCCTTGACTTTTTCCACATTTTGTTACGTTACAGCTTTATTCTAAAATTGATTTTTTTTAAATAATTGTGTCACAGCCGTCTTTGAAGGAAGACCAAAGTGCAGCGTGGTGAGTACATATTCCTTTTATTTTAGAAATTGACGCCAACAAAACAACAAACGAAGAAAACAACCGTGAAGCTTACAGGGCCAAGTGCCACTAACAAAAGTAAACTACCCACAACGAAATGAGGGAAAAAGGGTTACCTAAGTATGATTCCCAATCAGAGACAACGATAGACAGCTGTCCCTGATTGAAAAACACATAAATACCTTACATAAGTATTCAGATCCTTTGTTATGAGACTTGAAATTCAACTCGGGTACATCCTGTTTCCATTGATCATCCTTGAGATGTTTCTACAACTTGATTGGAATCCACCTGTGGTAAATTAAATTGATTGGACATGATTTGGAAAGGCACACACCTGTCTGTAAAAGGTCCCACAGTTGACAGTGCATGTCAGAGCAAAAACCAAGACACCAGGTCAAAATAATTGTCAAATGATCTCCGAGACAGGATTGTGTCAAGGAACAGATCTGGGGAAGAGTACCAAAAAATGTCTGCAGAATTCAAGGCACACTTAACCAGCATGGCTACCACATCATTCTGCAGATACGCCATCCCATCTGGTTTGTTCTTAGTGGGACTATCATTTGTTTATCAACAGGACAATGACCCAACACACCTCCAGGCTGTAAAAGGGCTATTTGACCAAGAAGGAGAGTGATGGAGTGCTGCATCAGATGACCTGGCCTCCACAATCACCCGACCTCAACCCAATTGAGATGGTTTGGGATGAGTTGGACCGCAGAGTGAAGGAAAAGCAGCCAACAAGTGCTCAGCATATGTGGGAACTCCTTTAAGAGTGTGCAAAGATGTCATCAAGGCAAAGGGTGGCTACTTTAAAGAATCTCAAAATGAAATTTGTTTTGATTTGTTTAACACTTTATTGGTTACTACATGATTCCATATGTGTTATTTCATAGTTGTGATGTCTTCACTATTATTCTACATAGTAAAAAATTAAAAACATTAATGAAAACCCTTGAATGAGTAGGTGTGTCCAATCTTTTGACTGGTACTGTATATAATGAACAAAAATATAAATGCAACATGCAACAATTTCAACTATTTACTGAGGTACAGTTCAAACAAGGAAATCAGTCAATTAAAATGTATTAATTAGACCCTAATCTATGGATTTCACATGACTGGGCTGTGGCGCAGCCACTGGGGAACTAAGCCCTCCACTGGGGAGCTAGGCCCTCCACTGGGGAGCTAGGCCCTCCACTGGGGAGCCAGGCCCTCCACTGGGGAGCTAGGCCCTCCACTGGGGAGCTAGGCCCTCCACTGGGGAGCCAGGCCCTCCACTGGGAAGCCAGGCACTGCCAATCAGAATGAGTATTTCCCCACAAAAGGGCTTTATGACAGACAGAAATACTCCTCAGTTTCCTCATCTGTCCAGGTGGCTGGTCTCAGACGATCCCGCAGGAGAAGAAGCCAGATGTGGAGGTCCTGGGCTGGAGTTGTTACATGGTGTAAGGTTGTAAGGAAGGTTGGTCGTACTGCCATATTCTCTAAAACGAAACTGGATAAGACTTATGGTTGAATGAACATTCTGCCAACAGCTCTGTTGGACATTCCTGCAGTCAGCTTTCCAATTGCACGCTCCCTCAAAACTTGAGACATCTGTGGCATTGTGTTGTTAGAAAACTGCACATTTTAGAGTGGCCTTTTATTGTCCCCAGTGTAACAGTTTAACTTTATGGCGTCCCCTCGCCCTGTCCGCAAACCAGGGACCCTCTGCACACATCAACAACAGTTACCCACGAAGCGTCCTTACCCATCGCTCCACAAAAGCCGCGGCCCTTGCAGAGCAAGGGGAACCACTACTTCAAGGTCTCAAAGCGAGTGACGTAACCGATTGAAACGCTATTAGCGTGCACCACCACTAACTAGCTAACCATTTCACATCCGTTACACTCACCCCCATTTCGACCTCCTCCTTTTCCGCAGCAACCAGTGATCCGGGTCAACAGCATCAATGTAACAGTATAACTTTATGGCGTCCCCTCGCCCCGGGCGCGAACCAGGGACCCTCTGCACACATCAACAACAGTCACCCACGAAGCATCGTTACCCATCGCCCCACATAGGCCACGGCCCTTGCAGAGCAAGGGGAACCACTACTTTAAGGTCTCAGAGCGAGTGACGTAACCGATTGAAACGCTATTAGCGCGCACCACCGCTAACTAGCTAGCCATGTCACATCCGTTACACCAGCACAAGGTGCACCTGTGTAATGATCATGCTGTTTAATCAGCTTCTTGACATACCACACCTGTCAGGTGGATGGATTATCTTGGAAAAGGAGAAATGCTCACTAACAGGGATGTAAACAAATGTGTGCACAACATTGGAGAGAAAAAAGCTTTATGTTCGAATGGACAATTTCTGGTATATTTTACTTCAGGTTATGAAACATGGGACCAACACTTTACATGTTGTGTTTATATTTCAATGTGTTATTGTTACATACAACAGATACAGTAGGTGCAGGGAAATTAGTTGTTTTACAGTGTCAGCCATGGTAGTGGCTCGGGTATTCAAACCAGCAACCGTTCGGTTACTGGTCCAACGCTCTAAACGCTAAGCTACCTGCCATCTGAACTGCCCAGCAGACAGTTAAATAAACAGAGAAAATTAAGAAATGAAGGGAGGAATGAAATAAATAACGTTGGGAGCAGCAGGGAAGCTCGGTGTGACACAGCGCGTCTGTGATCTCGGGAGGCGTGGCACGCAGGGAATTAAACTCCTGTCTGAATGGGAGTTGGCCCCTCTTCCCCACCGTAGTGTAACTGTGTCCTCCACTGAGATCAGGAACAGTGCTGTAAGAAGACTCAACGATCAGCTCTAGGTCCCCTGTGCCTCTTCTTGAAAAGCAGAATCTGTAGCAGGCCTATGATGTCCTGATGTAAAAAAAAAAAATATCAAAGCCCATTAATTACACACGTACGCACGCACAGACACACGCACTCACAGACACACGCACTCACAGACACACACACTCACAGACACACGCACACACAGACACACGCAGACACACGCAGGTTTACAGCTCTTTCTGGCCCACAGGATGCAAATGATAGATATGACTCAGTAGACCTAGCTTCCTAATTCTGCCTTCCTAATTCTGTCTTCCTAATTCTGTCTTCATAATTCTGTCTTCATAATTCTGTTTTCCTAATTCTGTCTTCCTAATTCTGCCTTCCTAATTCTGCCTTCCTAATTCTGTCTTCCTAATTCTGACTTCATAATTCTGTCTACATAATTCTGTCTTCCTAATTCTGTCTTCCTAATTCTGCCTTCCTAATTCTGTCTTCCTAGTTCTGTCTTCCTAATTCTGTCTTCCTAATTCTGCCTTCATAATTCTGTTTTCCTAATTCTGTCTTCCTAATTCTGTCTTCCTAATTCTGCCTTCATAATTCTGTCTTCCTAATTCTGTCTTCCTAATTCTGTCTTCCTAATTCTGCCTCCCTAATTCTGCCTTCCTAATTCTGTCTTCCTAATTCTGTCTTCCTAATTCTGTCTCCCTAATTCTGTCTACCTAATTCTGTCTTCCTAATTCTGTCTTCCTAATTCTGTCTTCCTAATTCTGTCTTCCTAATTCTGTCTTCCTAATTCTGTCTTCCTAATTCTGTCTTCCTAATTCTGCCTTCATAATTCTGTCTTCCTAATTCTGCCTTCCTAATTCTGCCTTCCTAATTCTGTCTTCCTAATTCTGTCTTCCTAATTCTGCCTTCCTAATTCTGTCTTCCTAATTCTGTCTTCCTAATTCTGTCTTCCTAATTCTGCCTTCCTAATTCTCTCTTCCTAATTTTTTCTTCAAGATTCTGCCTTCCTAATTCTGCCTTCCTAATTCTGTCTTCCTAATTCCGCCTTCCTAATTCCGCCTTCCTAATTCTGCCTGTTATTTTTAATAGCTTTGCTACATACAAGCCCCTTGTCGAAATTAAGACCAGCATTAACATCAAAACCACTTAAAATGTCTGTATTTAATACTTTGGGTGCATTGGATTTCAATGTATTTTAATTGTACTCTTCCCAAATGTAATGTAATTTTTCTTTGTGCTCATTTTATTGCAAATTCCAAATCAAATTGCATCACAGATGGTGTTGCAGCTGGATGAAGACCATTCCAAAAAAAAAAAAGAGTTGCCAAAATATGTAACTTTATCTGAGGATGGGTGGTGTGGAAGCCTAATCCACGTAATTGGCTGTCAGAGTACCACACATTACACTACATGCTGTAAACAAGCTTGTCTAGCTCCCAGCTTAGCATCGTTACTTCTAAACTGGGAAGTTGAATTTGGTTTTAATTGCTATGAGTTGTTTTGGAGCCAACTTTGGTTCAGTGAGTGTTTTGCACAGTCCATTAAATGAGTTGGATAATGGCGCTGCGTTGAGGACTTAATAATATGACATTAACATTCTCAAAGGATACTTCCCAGTCCATCCTGGCATCATCCCAAATAGGCACCCTATTACAGGCCCCAATGAGCTCTGGGGAAAAAGTAATGCACTATGTAGGGAATAGGGTGCCCTTTGGGACACACATACTACATTTCCCGTGAACGTGACTAGAACATGACGTGGCATCGTAGGGACAGGAAGAGATCCTGCTTCTGATTCTGACTCTTCTGATTCAGAGCAGCTACAGTGCAGTGTCAGGACGTGGCATCGTAGGGACAGGAAGAGATCCTGCTTCTGATTCAGAGCAGCTACAGTGCAGTGTCAGGACGTGGCCCTTCTGGGTGTAGATTGTGTGCTTCCCCCACTCTCTCACTCTCTCCTACACCCGGACTCTCTTCCACTTTTCATGCAGAGAGAGAGAGACCACAGAGTGAACAAAGAATTGTACGTGTCCAAACTCCTAAATCCCCCAACTGGGAAAATGAAACTATTATGTCCACTTGTGAGAATGTGGGAAGGGTCCGTGGACACTTATGGGACAGTTATGACAAGTGTGTTTCATTCGGTGACCTCCTGGAGGAAAGGAAACACACATACATATATCTCTGAATGTGTACATTTCTCAGTTATTGGGTTTGCATCTAATTATTGTATAAAATGAATGAGTAAAGATGAAATTATTTGTGAAAATATGCATTTTATTGTCCCAAGCACAACCTGTGTAATGATAATGTTGCTTAATCAGCTTCTTGATATGCCACACCTGTCAGGTAGATGGATTATCTTGGAAAGGAGAAATGCTCACTAACAGGGATGTAAACCAATGTGTGCACAACATTGGAGAGAAATAAGCTTTATGTTCGTATGGACAATTTCTGGGATATTTTACTTCAGGTTATGAAACATGGGACCAACACTTAACATGTTGTGTTTATATTTCTATGTTTTAGTGTTACATACAAAAGATAGAAGAAGAAGACTCAACGATCAGGTCCCTTGTGCCTCTTCTTGAAAAGCAGAATCTGTAACAGGCCTATGATGTAAAAAAAAAATGAATCAAAGCCCGTTAATTACAAATTATGGAATGTGATGTTAACTAGTCAGCGGCCGCGCCCCCATAAGCACAGACATGATCTGGCGTCATGGAACCGCTTTTTCTATCGCTACGAATAAAACCCCCTCCTGAGGAAATCTTCTTCAGACCACTCATACCTCGGTGTAAACTGAGGTGGCACAGGTTTGAGTACCAAGACTAAGCAAACCCACAGCGTGAGCTGTGATTGCGAATAGTTAAGACCACGCAAACCCCGGTGTAAGCTAAGGTTGCAATGGTTGTTGAATTCCTAACTATACCACGTGGAGCATTGGCTAGACGGCTGGAACAGGTTAAACTCTGAGACTATCGATCCCTACAGAATAAGAGTAGTAGTGGTGGTGGTAGTCGTAGTAGTAGTAGTAGTAGTAGTAGTACTATTGGTGTTAGTAGTAGTAGTAGTGGAGGTAGAAGTGATGGTGGTGAGACTATCGATCCCTACAGAATAAGAGCAAATCTTAGATACGAAGTACTAGTCTGCAGCTAGGAATGACGTAAACCGAGGACGAGAATACCAACAACCGCCGAAACATATATTCTATGAGCACATTTCTGAATGGTACTCTGAAGTATCCATTCTACGAAAGACTTGGAGAGACTCGGATGAAATCACCAGCAGACAGACCGGATTCCAACAGCGAAGACAACAATGACATACACCATAAAAATGTATTTGCAATTATTCTCGAATGAGCGGCCGATCATGTGTGAAGGATTAGCATTTCAATGTATAAAATTATAGACTGTGTAATGAATCCATGTTGTCTTTCCCGCTCTTTATCAGTCCACACCCCCTTCCCTTTGTCCACCAAGCCGTCATATCGGTTTAGCCCACTAGGGAATCTTCCCTATCA
Source organism: Salvelinus alpinus (assembly GCF_045679555.1). Taxonomy (NCBI): domain Eukaryota; kingdom Metazoa; phylum Chordata; class Actinopteri; order Salmoniformes; family Salmonidae; genus Salvelinus; species Salvelinus alpinus. The sequence goes on from NC_092107.1 coordinate 43,159,082, forward strand.
CTGTTAGTAACCATCTCTACTGTTTGTTTGTTTGTGCATTTCTGTGATTACTTAGTTAGTTAGTAAATAAATGATTCATCCAATTGGTGTATGAATGATTTATAGTGAAGGCAGGGTTTATGTAGATAACCAACAATTTAGGACATTCAGATGAGACTGATGTAAGGTAAAGAAATCAGATATTAAAATATCTGAAGAGTTATATGATCTGAAGATTTTTGGGTGCACCGACATCCTAGTTAATTAAATTTACATTTTAGTATTTTAATCACATAATAATAATACAGAGAATTGATTTGATAAAATTACAGTCTTCACCTTTAATGATGCCAAAGACATGACAGCTGCTCCTGATGCAGAGGTTGGGACAACTACAATGTTCCTCCTGATGCAGAGGTTGGGACAACTACAATGTTCCTCCTGATGCAGAGGTTGGGACAACTACAATGGTCCTCCTGATGCAGAGGTTGGGACAACTACAATGGTCCTCCTGATGCAGAGGTTGGGACAACTACAATGGTCCTCCTGATGCAGAGGTTGGGACAACTACAATGGTCCTCCTGATGCAGAGGTTGGGACAACTACAATGGTCCTCCTGATGCAGAGGTTGGGACAACTACAATGGTCCTCCTGATGCAGAGGTTGGGACAACTTTGCTTTATCTTGGCCAGGTCGCAGTTGTAAATGAGAACTTGTTCTCAACTGGCTTACCAGGTTAAATAAAGGTGAAATAAAAAAATAAAAATAAATGTGATGATTTATTAGTGAATAAAATGCTTTAAGAGGAGCCATTTGTATATGTCTAGCATCATTCCGTTGTCATAATTAATGTCTGAATCTGGAATACTTAAAAACAAATCTTGTTTGTTTGTTTAATATTATGTTTGCCAGCTAGCAGTTAGTTTCTGCCTGGTTCTGTTATTGTGTTGTTGTTTTCTGGTGATAGTAGTGGTGGTGGAAGTAGTGGTGGTGGAGGTGTTGCTGGTGGTAGTGGTTGAGGTTGTGGTGGTAATAATGGTAGTAGAAAAGAGTGAAGTGGTGGTGCTATTAGGGGTAGGGGTGGTAGTGGTGGTCGTAGTAGTGGTGGTAGAAGTAGTGGTGGTAGTGGTGGTGGTGGTAGTGGTAGTAGCAGTAGTAGTAGTGGTAGTAGAAGTTGTGGTGTTAGTGGTGGTGGTGGTAGTAGTAGTCGTGGTAGTAGTAGTAGTAGTCGTGGTAGTAGTAGTAGTGGTGGTAGTGGTAGTAGCAGTAGTAGTAGTAGTGGTAGTAGTAGTAGTGGTGGTAGTGGTGGTGGTGGTAGTAGTAGTCGTGGTAGTAGTAGTAGTAGTCGTGGTAGTAGTCGTAGTGGTGGTAGTGGTAGTAGTAGTAGTGGTGGTACTAGTAGTAGTCGTGGTAGTAGTAGTAGTAGTCGTGGTAGTAGTGGTAGTAGTGGTAGTAGTGGTAGTAGTGGTAGTAGTGGTAGTAGTGGTAGTGGTAGTAGTGGTAGTAGTGGTAGTGGTAGTAGGTACTTTCCCGAAACGGATGACACAAACAGCTGGATATCGCAACAAGAGAGCTTCATCGAAATTGCATCAAGCGGTTCTGTGAAAATGGAATTTAATCAGAAGCCACTGCCAGATTTCTGGATTGGGCTGCGCTCAGAGTTTCCTGCCTTGGCAAATCGCGCTGTTAAGACACTGACGCCCTTTGCAACCACGTACCTATGTGAGAGTGGATTCTTGGCCCTCACTAGCGTGAAAACTAAATACAGGCACAGACTGTTTGTGGAAAATGATTTAAGACTGAGACTCTCTCCAATACAACCTAACATTGCAGAGTTATGTGCCTCCTTTCAAGCACACCCTTCTCAATAACCTGTGGTGAGTTATTCACAATTTTCGATGAACAAATAAGGTTTTATATTGTGGCAAAGAAGGGGGTCGAGTGATAAATGGCAGATATGTGAGAGCAGAACTAATAAACGGGCTCTGCCCGATCACTAAAATGGCCACCCCGATCAGAACTACAGATCACAAAATGGCCGACTGCCAAAACTACAAGTCCCAGAAGCAAGGGGAACCCTCAGAAGGTGGAGCCGACACACAGATAAAGGGTCAAGAAAAACCAGGAAGAGGGAGAGAGGGGTGGAAGGATCTATGAACCGTAGAGAAAGAGACAATAGATATTGGCTGGATTTACCGTGTATGAGCTGGACTGTTTGGACTTACCTGTTGGCGTTTGGACCTGGACATACCGAGAACCCGATTCGTGTACCGAACCCTGCTATCCTTGACCTTGCCTACGACCTGGGTGGACCATGACGGAGAAACAAACACACAGGTACTGTCCTGTTCGAAAGAACTCTCGTTCTGGGGTAATTTGGTGACAGTTTCCCACTTAATTTGTGACAAACGCTCATAACCTTGAAGAGGTTTGCCACAATATGTAAGACGGTTAAATAAATAGCAAAATGATTGATTATTATTATGATTGATTGAATCCTACTACACCTGCTCTGACTCTCGTCAGATGTGGTAGGACTTGAAAACGATTACGGACTGCAAAGGGAAACCCAGACACGAGCCTACCAGACGAGCTAAATGCCTTTTATGCTCGCTTCGAGGCAAGCAACACTGAAGCATGCACGAGAGCACCAGCTGTTCTGAATGACTGTGTGATAATGCTCTCGGTAGCCAATGTGAACAAAACCTTTAAACAGGTCAACATTCAAAAAGCCACTGAGCCAGGCGGACTACCAGGATGTGTACTCAAAGCATGCGCGGACCAACTGGCAGGTGTCTTCACTGACATTTTAAACCTCTCCCTGACTGAGTCTGTAATACCTACATATTTCAAGCAGACCACCATTGTCCCTGTGTCCAAGGAAGCAAAGGTAACCTGCCTAAATGATTACCGCCCCGTGGTACTCACGTCGGTAGCCATGAAGTGCTTTGAAAGGCTGGTCATGGGTCACATCAACAGCATCCTCCCGGATACCCTAGACCCACTCCAAATCTCATACTGCGCGAACAGATCCACAGATGACGCAATCTCAATCGCACTCCACACTGCCTTTTCCCACGTGGACAAAAAACACCAATGGGAGAATTCTGTTCATTGACTACAGTGTTCAATACCATAGTCCCACAAAGCTCATCACTCATCACTAAGCGACTAAACACCTCCCTCTGCAACTGGATCCTGTAATTCCTGACGGGCCGCACCCAGGTGGTAACCTCTCTTGGGTAGGGGGAAGCTAGGATATGCATATAATTGGTAGATTCGGATAGAAAACACTCTAAAGTTTCCAAAACTGTTAAAATAATGTATGTGATTATAACAGAACTGATATGGCAAGCGAAAACCTGAGAAAAATCCATCCAGGAAGTGGAATTATTATCATGTGGCTGTTTTTCAACTCAATGCCTATAGAGAATCCAATGGGTTAGGAATCAGATTGCAGTTCCTATGGCTTCCACTAGATGTCAACAGTCTTTAGACATGGTTTCAGGCTTTTATTTTAAAAAACGACGAGTAAAAAGCCATTTTGGTCAGAGGACAGAGGAAGTATGCAGACCTGATTTGGGCGTGCTCCCATGAGTGCGCCGTTTGTTATTTTTCCTTTCTATTGAAAACGGTATTGTCCAGTTGAATGTATTGATTATAAAGACAATAAACAACTGAGGATTAATACATCGTTTGACATGTTTCGACAAATTTTACCGGTACTTTTAGTATGTATTCGTCTGCCTGTTGTGACCGACATGGAGCCATTGGATTACTGAACAAAACGCGCCGACAAAATGTTTTTGGGACATAAAGACGGACCTTAACGAACAAAACAAACATTTACTGTGTAACTGGGAGTCTTGTGAGTGCAACCATATGAAGATCATCAAAGGTAAGTGATACATTTTATTGCTATTTCTGACTTTAGTGACTCTCTACTGGTAAATGTTTGTATGCTTTTTTACGCGGAGAGCGTGAAGCCTTTTTGAAATCTGACACATTAACAAGAAGTTAATCTTTAAGCCGATGTATAACACTTGTATATTTTATGAATGCTTATTATGTGTATTTCTGTATTTTGGAATTTCACGCTCTGCAATTTCACCGGATGTTGGACAGGTGGGACATTACCGTTACCGAAAGACGGGCCAGGAAACACAGATTTAAAAAAAAATGTAATCACTTCCGGGTTAGATTTTCTCAGGTTTTCACCTGCAGAATCAGTTTTGTTTTGTTATACTCACAGACAATATATTGACAGTTTTGGAAACTTTGGAGTGTTTTCTATCCTAATCTGTAAATTATATGCATATTCTACGATCTGGACCTGAGAAATAGTCAGTTTATCTTGGGAACGTTATTTAAAAAAAAAAATCTGACCCCTAGCGTCAAGAGGTTAAATTAAGTGGTGATCCTAACTGACCCAAGACAGGGACATTTTACTAGGATTAAATGTTAGGAATTGTGAAAAACTGAGTTTAAATGGTCCAACTTAAATTCGCTTTTCCAGATACTTTACTTAGGACAGCTAATCAGCCGTCCCAGTGACTGTCCGGGACGTGATGTTATCGTCTTTACCTCGTGTTGAGATTTCAGTGTTCAAACCACATTGGACGTGAGCTGCAGCTATGCGCCTCTCTGGTCTGATATGTTAATTCTTAACCTCTCATTTTATACAGTTCATTCAAAATGGTTCGTGAAGACTGACACTCTATCTCTGACCTCACTCAAAGGGTGGCAACGACTCACTTGTACAAAGTTATGGAAACATTTCCCTCTTACAGTTTCTAAGATTACATCTCTCTCTTAACAAAAACACTTTCATCATTGTTCATATTTCATACACAGCGTAGAGGATGGAGACTTGTAGTGGGTATACTTTCAGGTTACAATATTTCCTTTATAACATTTTTAATGACATCACAAAATAACAACCAAAATGACATTATTATTCTTTAGATTACCTCTGACCATTCCCCACATTCTATTTTAGAAAATATTGGTCCAGTATTCACTTTAAAACGTGTCATGGTAAGTAGATACACGCTCCAAGCGTCACAGGGAGGAACCAACCAAACTTCCCAGGGAGAAACCAACCAGGCGCTACAGGGAGAAACCAACCAGTTTGGTTTGGCGCCTGGTTGTAAATGGACCCTGGGCTCCACTCCTCCACTCCTCCACTCCTCCACTCCACTCCTCCACTCCTCCACCCCTCCACCCCTCCACTCCTCCACTCCACTCCTCCACTCCTCCACCCCTCCACCCCTCCACCCCTCCACCCCTCCACTCCTCCACCCCTCCACTCCTCCACTGCTGCACTGCTGCACCAAATATTAAATATCATGTAGTGGTCCCACTGAGCAGCTACCCAAGGTGACTTAAGTATGTTAAAGGAGAATGTCAACGGTAATCACTCCCAGGTCCATGACAGAGAGCGGCCCCTCTGAGAGGGAAGTTAATAGGAGCGTGTATCTACTTACCATGAATTCATTCACACTGACATTTCCCCTACCAGCAGAAAGGTTACTACTGCAGATGGACAGCTTAGCTGGAGTGTTTGGATGAACAACTGTCCTTGGTGCTGAAAGGCTGCAGCTGACTCAGGATAGACTCTGGTTAATGTAAGATAATCACACTCTCTCTCTCCCTCTCTCTCTCTTTCTCTCTCTCTCTTTCTCTCTCTCTCTCTCTCTCTCTTTCTCTCTCTCTCTCTCGTTCTCTCCCCTTTTCTCCTTCCCTCTTTGTCTCTCAGTCTTTCACTCACTTTCTTTCTCCCCTTCTTTGTGTGCTTCTCTGTCTCTCCCCGTCTCTACGCTCTCTGCTATCCTCTCTCCCTTTCTGTCTCTACATTCAAATGCACTTCCTATCGATCTGATCTGAATCCTGATCTGAAATTGGAACTAATACAGATGACAGACACAAGTTAAGGACAGAGCGGTATACTGTACAGGTACACTGAATGTATACACTACAATATGTAAACAGCAACAGAATGATAGTCACATGCTGATTTCATCTACCTACTCTCTCTCTCTACACCGCACTGTGTCTTTGTGTTTTGTCCCTGGACCCAAACTAATGAAATTAATCAGGTGTGCGTGAGAGAGACCCAGAGAGAGAGAGAGGATATAAATCTCTCTCTCTCTCTCTCTCTCTCTCCCTCTCTCTCTCTTTCTCTCTCTCCCTCTCTCTCTCTTTCTCTCTCTCTCTCTCTCTGCTAATATAGTAACTATTGGCAGAAGCACGGCTGCCACCCCCTACACTGAGTGTTGTGATTAACAGCCTCATTGTATAGTCACGCTCTGATGCTCTTTTCCTCACACATCTGTTTGTTTTTATTAGCAGAGGATGGTTTATTAGCTACGGAGAGACAGAGGATGGCTTATTAGCTACGGAGAGACAGAGGATGGTTTATTAGCTACGGAGAGACAGAGGATGGTTTATTAGCTATGGATAGACAGAGGATGGTTTATTAGCTACAGAGAGACAGAGGATGGTTTATTAGCTACGGAGAGACAGAGGATGGTTTATTAGCTATGGATAGACAGAGGATGGTTTATTAGCTATGGATAGACAGAGGATGGTTTATTAGCTACGGAGAGACAGAGGATGGTTTATTAGCTACGGAGAGACAGAGGATGGTTTATTAGCTATTGAGAGACAGAGGATGGTTTATTAGCTACGGAGAGACAGAGGATGACAGACCATTTCAACCTTGGCCTTATCAGCACACCAGCATGTTCCTCTGGACCAAGGTCAACATGTTATCATACAGTATAAAACATGTAGTGCTAGTTTTACTTTAAAAGTTTGATAAGTCAGCTTTTTGACTATTTCCAACATGAGGTATTCTTATTTTAAAACCCGGTAGTTTGGATCCGGGATACTGATTGGCTAAAACAGCATTTAGTTGAGTTTTAACCTTTTCATCTTGACTTCATTGCACCTTTTCACCTTGATAAAATTGCTACATCAACAAATAGTTGGACATGCCGATATAGAAAAGAAGAATTTAGAGAAATTTGAGAGAATATAAAATGAAAAGAACTCTGTGAAACAAACAGTGGGCATTTACCTGCTTGACTTCCTGGTGTGCAGATAAAGGCATAGATTGTGTGTTTGGGAAACAAACAGAAACGGAGCTGAACTTCATTCAACGGGACTTGTATGGTTCAGTGAGAAACATGAACGCCGAAGAATATGAGATTAGCAGCTACGCTTGACTCAGAACTGGTTTAAACCCCCCTCTCAGAGCTGACTCAGAGCTGGTTTAAACCCCCCTCTCAGAGCTGACTCAGAACTGGTTTAAACCCCCCTCTCAGAGCTGACTCAGAACTGGTTTAAACCCCCCTCTCAGAGCTGACTCAGAGCTGGTTTAAACCCCCCTCTCAGAGCTGACTCATAACTGGTTTAAACCCCCCTCTCAGAGCTGACTCAGAGCTGGTTTAAACCCCCCTCTCAGAGCTGACTCAGAACTGGTTTAAACCCCCCTCTCAGAGCTGACTCAGAACTGGTTTAAACCCCCCTCTCAGAGCTGACTCAGAGCTGGTTTATACCCCCCTCTCAGAACTGGTTTAAACCCCCCTCTCAGAGCTGACTCAGAGCTGGTTTAAACCCCCCTCTCAGAGCTGACTCATAACTGGTTTAAACCCCCCTCTCAGAGCTGACTCAGAGCTAGTTTAAACCCCCCTCTCAGAGCTGACTCAGAACTGGTTTAAACCCCCCTCTCAGAGCTGACTCAGAGCTGGTTTAAACCCCCCTCTCAGAGCTGACTCAGAACTGGTTTAAACCCCCCTCTCAGAGCTGACTCAGAGCTGGTTTAAACGCCCCTCTCAGAGCTGACTCAGAGCTGGTTTAAATCCCCTCTCAGAGCTGACTCAGAGCTGGTTTAAACCCCCTCTCAGAACTGACTCAGAACTGGTTTAAACCCCACTCTCAGAGCTGACTCAGAGCTGGTTTAAACCCCCCTCTCAGAGTTGACTCAGAGCTGGTTTAAATCCCCTCTCAGAGCTGACTCAGAGCTGGTTTCAACCCCCTCTCAGAACTGACTCAGAACTGGTTTAAACCCCACTCTCAGAGCTGACTCAGAGCTGGTTTAAACCCCCCTCTCAGAGCTGACTCAGATCTGGTTTAAACCCCCCTCTCAGAGCTGACTCAGAACTGGTTTAAACCCCCCTCTCAGAACTGACTCAGAGCTGGTTTAAACCCCCCTCTCAGAGCTGACTCAGAACTGGTTTAAACCCCCCTCTCAGAGCTGACTCAGAACTGGTTTAAACCCCCCTCTCAGAGCTGACTCAGAGCTGGTTTAAACGCCCCTCTCAGAGCTGACTCAGAGCTGGTTTAAATCCCCTCTCAGAGCTGACTCAGAGCTGGTTTAAACCCCCTCTCAGAACTGACTCAGAACTGGTTTAAACCCCACTCTCAGAGCTGACTCAGAGCTGGTTTAAACCCCCCTCTCAGAGCTGACTCAGAGCTGGTTTAAATCCCCTCTCAGAGCTGACTCAGAGCTGGTTTAAACCCCCTCTCAGAACTGACTCAGAACTGGTTTAAACCCCCGTCTCAGAGCTGACTCAGAGCTGGTTTAAACCCCCCTCTCAGAGCTGACTCAGAGCTGGTTTAAATCCCCTCTCAGAGCTGACTCAGAGCTGGTTTAAACCCCCCTCTCAGTACTGACTCAGAGCTGGTTTAAACCCCCCTCTCAGAGCTGACTCAGAACTGTTTTAAACCCCCCTCTCAGAGCTGACTCAGAACTGGTTTAAACCCCCCTCTCAGAACTGGTTTAAACCCCCCTCTCAGAACTGGTTTAAACCCCCCTCTCAGTCTGGCATTGAGTATACAGAAGGACACCGAATTCACAATGAGCAACTATTCTCTGACAACACAGCAGCAGTTCCCCAAGCTAAAGGAACGGCTTCCATTTCCAGCAACGTGGAGCAACCAAACAACAACATGGGCAAGACAACAACAAACGATAACATGGGACAATTTGTTTTATTTGTGCACAATAAATGGCAACATTCAGTTCAACATGAATAAATCATTTGAATGTGTTAGTCACTCTAGAAGGGGCGCTGATGCTTGCTTTTTGCATACATTTAACGTAAGCTTTCTAGCTAGCCTGTGGTTATGTTTGTAAAGGTCTGGGTGTAACTGGTGCAGAGGAGTCAGGCGCAGGACAGCAGAGATGAGTAAATAAAGCTAACTTTACTCAAAGTCATTAAAATACAAGAGAATTACCAAGCCCACAATACGGACCACAAATACAACAAACAATGACTCACAACCAAACATGGGGAACAGAGGGGTAAATACTAAACAGGTAATTTGGGTGAGTGAAACCAGGTGTGTAAGACATTGACCAAAACAAATGGAAAATGAAAAGTGGATCGGCGGTGGCTAGAAGGCCGGTGACGTGGACCGCTGAACGCCGCCCGAACAAGGAGAGGGACCGACTTCGGCGGAAGTCGTGACAATGTTACAAAGCAAACTGTCTAGCAACAAGATTTTTTGTCCTGACTACTTTTTCTGGCGGAATGTATTTATTATCAATTTATTTATTAAAGCAACATTTTCAACGTAGATGTGTCGTTCCTTGTCTTGTGGTGTCGGCAACCAGTTTCTAACAGCAATAAGGCACCTCGGTGGTGAGTGGTATATGGCCAATATACCACGACTAAGGGCTGTGTGCAGGCACCCCGTGTTGTGTCGTGCTTGAGAACAAACCTTAGCTGTGGTACATATGCCATATGATACCACAAGCCCGCTGGACCTTGTTAGCTTAAATATAATATACTTAAACGTTTGGTGTTTCACAAACACTCATAGTAGATTAAGTCCAGCGTCTAGATCAAACTTAGTTGTATCAATTCCAAAAACTGTTAGTATTGATTAGATCTACGTTATCGTTTTGACTATCTGTGATCCTGTCTTATTGTTTAAACAAATATATATGTAGATACATATGTCTTTGATGATTGGCCATTTAAATCCACTTTAGCAGGCATTGCTGAACACAGTGATCATTTCACTAGCAGTCAGTGCAGGTACATCGGCATGTGGTTTAAAAGGCTGCTTTGTGGCTCTGACATGAAGCGTTGTGGGTATTTTTATTGATGTTAGGAATATGGGTTGTCCCCTCTTTATTGATATTTATTCATCGTGATTAATTACACCTCGTAGCACAACAAACTGTTTCATACGCAGACCTATGGTTTTCTAAACATGCGTATAACATTGTGTAAAGTATTGTGAAGGCCAAAAAACGTATCATTAACCACAATCCTCTAAAAACAGAGCCACGTGGAAAGTTATTTCAAATTTACATTCTTAAGTTGAATGTAAATAGTATAAAAACTGAAAATGATTGACGTCAAACCAGAAACCTTCATTGTTATGTGAAAATCATACATTTTTGTGGCTAATATTTACTTTAAGTCCCTGAATATTTTTTTTTCACGGATGGCCTGGTAGACCACAGGATCGTCTGGAACAAGGCTGACATGTAGTCATAGGTCATAGGTCATAGGCCGCATCACATAAACTTCCAGACCAATATTGCATGTGCTGTACTGTATGTGATGGCATTAAGCAATTAAATAGGATTAGTCATCCAAAAAAGTAAATGTTGATTGAGACTCATAAACACACTCTCTTATATGACATGATATCCCATAAAACATGCTGTAACAACAACTCTGCATACAAATGCTTGTGTGTGTGCGTGTGTGTGTTTGTATGTGTGTGTTTATCGTTGTTTTGTCTAAGAGTCCCTGGTTAAGAAATGACATTAAGTATGAAAACAAAATAACATTTTGAGAAAATTACAGGTTACAAATATAACAAATTTAGCTTTTTGCAGGTTACAAATATATTTTGGGAAAGTTGTAAAAAAAAAAAAAACATATTGGGAAATACATGTCTGCCCTGATCTAGTGCTGGGTGATGAGCTGGGTCTTGGCTGCATCCTGCTGCTGTAAAAACACTGTCTGCCCTGATCTAATGCTGGGTGATGAGCTGGGTCTTGGTTGCATCCTGCTGCTGTAAAAACACTGTCTGCCCTGATCTAATGCTGGGTGATGAGCTGGGTCTTGGCTGCATCCTGCTGCTGTAAAAACACTGTCTGCCCTGATCTAATGCTGGGTGATGAGCTGGGTCTTGGTTGCATCCTGCTGCTGTAAAAACACTGTCTGCCCTGATCTAATGCTGGGTGATGAGCTGGGTCTTGGTTGCATCCTGCTGCTGTAAAAACACTGTCTGCCCTGATCTAATGCTGGGTGATGAGCTGGGTCTTGGCTGCATCCTGCTGCTGTAAAACCACTGTCTGCCCTGATCTAATGCTGGGTGATGAGCTGGGTCTTGGCTGCATCCTGCTGCTGTAAAACCACTGTCTGCCCTGATCTAATGCTGGGTGATGAGCTGGGTCTTGGCTGCATCCTGCTGCTGTAAAACCACTGTCTGCCCTGATCTAATGCTGGGTGATGAGCTGGGTCTTGGCTGCATCCTGCTGCTGTAAAACCACTGTCTGCCCTGATCTAATGCTGGGTGATGAGCTGGGTCTTGGTTGCATCCTGCTGCTGTAAAACCACTGTCTGCCCTGATCTAATGCTGGGTGATGAGCTGGGTCTTGGTTGCATCCTGCTGCTGTAAAACCACTGTCTGCCCTGATCTAATGCTGGGTGATGAGCTGGGTCTTGGTTGCATCCTGCTGCTGTAAAACCACTGTCTGCCCTGATCTAATGCTGGGTGATGAGCTGGGTCTTGGTTGCATCCTGCTGCTGTAAAACCACTGTCTGCCCTGATCTAATGCTGGGTGATGAGCTGGGTCTTGGTTTCATCCTGCTGCTGTAAAAACACTGTCTGCCCTGATCTAATGCTGGGTGATGAGCTGGGTCTTGGTTGCATCCTGCTGCTGTAAAAACACTGTCTGCCCTGATCTAATGCTGGGCGATGAGCTGGGTCTTGGTTGCATCCTGCTGCTGTAAAAACACTGTCTGCCCTGATCTAATGCTGGGTGATGAGCTGGGTCTTGGTTGCATCCTGCTGCTGTAAAACCACTGTCTGCCCTGATCTAATGCTGGGCGATGAGCTGGGTCTTGGTTGCATCCTGCTGCTGTAAAAACACTGTCTGCCCTGATCTAATGCTGGGCGATGAGCTGGGTCTTGGTTGCATCCTGCTGCTGTAAAAACACTGTCTGCCCTGATCTAATGCTGGGTGATGAGCTGGGTCTTGGCTGCATCCTGCTGCTGTAAAAACACTGTCTGCCCTGATCTAATGCTGGGTGATGAACTGGGTCTTGGCTGCATCCTGCTGCTGTAAAAACACTGTCTGCCCTGATCTAATGCTGGGTGATGAGCTGGGTCTTGGCTGCATCCTGCTGCTGTAAAACCACTGTCTGCCCTGATCTAGTGCTGGGTGATGAGCTGGGTCTTGGTTGCATCCTGCTGCTGTAAAACCACTGTCTGCCCTGATCTAGTGCTGGGTGATGAGCTGGGTCTTGGTTGCATCCTGCTGCTGTAAAACCACTGTCTGCCCTGATCTAGTGCTGGGTGATGAGCTGGGTCTTGGTTGCATCCTGCTGCTGTAAAACCACTGTCTGCCCTGATCTAATGCTGGGTGATGAGCTGGGTCTTGGTTGCATCCTGCTGCTGTAAAACCACTGTCTGCCCTGATCTAATGCTGGGTGATGAGCTGGGTCTTGGTTGCATCCTGCTGCTGTAAAAACACTGTCTGCCCTGATCTAGTGCTGGGTGATGAGCTGGGTCTTGGTTGCATCCTGCTGCTGTAAAACCACTGTCTGCCCTGATCTAATGCTGGGTGATGAGCTGGGTCTTGGCTGCATCCTGCTACTGTAAAAACACTGTCTGCCCTGATCTAATGCTGGGTGATGAGCTGGGTCTTGGTTGCATCCTGCTGCTGTAAAAACACTGTCTGCCCTGATCTAATGCTGGGTGATGAACTGGGTCTTGGTTGCATCCTGCTGCTGTAAAACCACTGTCTGCCCTGATCTAGTGCTGGGTGATGAACTGGGTCTTGGTTGCATCCTGCTGCTGTAAAAACACTGTCTGCCCTGATCTAATGCTGGGTGATGAGCTGGGTCTTGGCTGCATCCTGCTGCTGTAAAAACACTGTCTGCCCTGATCTAATGCTGGGTGATGAGCTGGGTCTTGGTTGCATCCTGCTGCTGTAAAAACACTGTCTGCCCTGATCTAATGCTGGGTGATGAGCTGGGTCTTGGTTGCATCCTGCTGCTGTAAAACCACTGTCTGCCCTGATCTAATGCTGGGTGATGAGCTGGGTCTTGGTTGCATCCTGCTGCTGTAAAAATACTGTCTGCCCTGATCTAATGCTGGGTGATGAGCTGGGTCTTGGCTGCATCCTGCTGCTGTAAAAACACTGTCTGCCCTGATCTAATGCTGGGTGATGAGCTGGGTCTTGGTTGCATCCTGCTGCTGTAAAAACACTGTCTGCCCTGATCTAATGCTGGGTGATGAGCTGGGTCTTGGTTGCATCCTGCTGCTGTAAAAACACTGTCTGCCCTGATCTAATGCTGGGTGATGAGCTGGGTCTTGGTTGCATCCTGCTGCTGTAAAACCACTGTCTGCCCTGATCTAATGCTGGGTGATGAGCTGGGTCTTGGTTGCATCCTGCTGCTGTAAAAACACTGTCTGCCCTGATCTAATGCTGGGTGATGAGCTGGGTCTTGGTTGCATCCTGCTGCTGTAAAACCACTGTCTGCCCTGATCTAATGCTGGGTGATGAGCTGGGTCTTGGTTGCATCCTGCTGCTGTAAAAACACTGTCTGCTCTGATCTAATGCTGGGCGATGAGCTGGGTCTTGGTTGCATCCTGCTGCTGTAAAAACACTGTCTGCCCTGATCTAATGCTGGGTGATGAGCTGGGTCTTGGTTGCATCCTGCTGCTGTAAAACCACTGTCTGCCCTGATCTAATGCTGGGCGATGAGCTGGGTCTTGGTTGCATCCTGCTGCTGTAAAAACACTGTCTGCCCTGATCTAATGCTGGGTGATGAGCTGGGTCTTGGTTGCATCCTGCTGCTGTAAAACCACTGTCTGCCCTGATCTAATGCTGGGCGATGAGCTGGGTCTTGGTTGCATCCTGCTGCTGTAAAACCACTGTCTGCCCTGATCTAATGCTGGGCGATGAGCTGGGTCTTGGTTGCATCCTGCTGCTGTAAAAACACTGTCTGCCCTGATCTAATGCTGGGTGATGAGCTGGGTCTTGGTTGCATCCTGCTGCTGTAAAACCACTGTCTGCCCTGATCTAATGCTGGGCGATGAGCTGGGTCTTGGTTGCATCCTGCTGCTGTAAAAACACTGTCTGCCCTGATCTAATGCTGGGCGATGAGCTGGGTCTTGGCTGCATCCTGCTGCTGTAAAAACACTGTCTGCCCTGATCTAATGCTGGGTGATGAACTGGGTCTTGGCTGCATCCTGCTGCTGTAAAAACACTGTCTGCCCTGATCTAATGCTGGGTGATGAACTGGGTCTTGGCTGCATCCTGCTGCTGTAAAAACACTGTCTGCCCTGATCTAATGCTGGGTGATGAGCTGGGTCTTGGCTGCATCCTGCTGCTGTAAAACCACTGTCTGCCCTGATCTAGTGCTGGGTGATGAGCTGGGTCTTGGTTGCATCCTGCTGCTGTAAAACCACTGTCTGCCCTGATCTAGTGCTGGGTGATGAGCTGGGTCTTGGTTGCATCCTGCTGCTGTAAAACCACTGTCTGCCCTGATCTAGTGCTGGGTGATGAGCTGGGTCTTGGTTGCATCCTGCTGCTGTAAAACCACTGTCTGCCCTGATCTAATGCTGGGTGATGAGCTGGGTCTTGGTTGCATCCTGCTGCTGTAAAACCACTGTCTGCCCTGATCTAATGCTGGGTGATGAGCTGGGTCTTGGTTGCATCCTGCTGATGTAAAAACACTGTCTGCCCTGATCTAGTGCTGGGTGATGAGCTGGGTCTTGGTTGCATCCTGCTGCTGTAAAACCACTGTCTGCCCTGATCTAATGCTGGGTGATGAGCTGGGTCTTGGCTGCATCCTGCTACTGTAAAAACACTGTCTGCCCTGATCTAATGCTGGGTGATGAGCTGGGTCTTGGTTGCATCCTGCTGCTGTAAAAACACTGTCTGCCCTGATCTAATGCTGGGTGATGAACTGGGTCTTGGTTGCATCCTGCTGCTGTAAAACCACTGTCTGCCCTGATCTAGTGCTGGGTGATGAACTGGGTCTTGGTTGCATCCTGCTGCTGTAAAAACACTGTCTGCCCTGATCTAATGCTGGGTGATGAGCTGGGTCTTGGCTGCATCCTGCTGCTGTAAAAACACTGTCTGCCCTGATCTAATGCTGGGTGATGAGCTGGGTCTTGGTTGCATCCTGCTGCTGTAAAAACACTGTCTGCCCTGATCTAATGCTGGGTGATGAGCTGGGTCTTGGTTGCATCCTGCTGCTGTAAAACCACTGTCTGCCCTGATCTAATGCTGGGTGATGAGCTGGGTCTTGGTTGCATCCTGCTGCTGTAAAAACACTGTCTGCCCTGATCTAATGCTGGGTGATGAGCTGGGTCTTGGCTGCATCCTGCTGCTGTAAAAACACTGTCTGCCCTGATCTAATGCTGGGTGATGAGCTGGGTCTTGGTTGCATCCTGCTGCTGTAAAAACACTGTCTGCCCTGATCTAATGCTGGGTGATGAGCTGGGTCTTGGTTGCATCCTGCTGCTGTAAAAACACTGTCTGCCCTGATCTAATGCTGGGTGATGAGCTGGGTCTTGGTTGCATCCTGCTGCTGTAAAACCACTGTCTGCCCTGATCTAATGCTGGGTGATGAGCTGGGTCTTGGTTGCATCCTGCTGCTGTAAAACCACTGTCTGCCCTGATCTAATGCTGGGTGATGAGCTGGGTCTTGGTTGCATCCTGCTGCTGTAAAAACACTGTCTGCCCTGATCTAATGCTGGGTGATGAGCTGGGTCTTGGTTGCATCCTGCTGCTGTAAAACCACTGTCTGCCCTGATCTAATGCTGGGTGATGAGCTGGGTCTTGGTTGCATCCTGCTGCTGTAAAACCACTGTCTGCCCTGATCTAATGCTGGGTGATGAGCTGGGTCTTGGTTGCATCCTGCTGCTGTAAAACCACTGTCTGCCCTGATCTAATGCTGGGTGATGAGCTGGGTCTTGGTTGCATCCTGCTGCTGTAAAAACACTGTCTGCCCTGATCTAATGCTGGGTGATGAGCTGGGTCTTGGTTGCATCCTGCTGCTGTAAAACCACTGTCTGCCCTGATCTAATGCTGGGTGATGAGCTGGGTCTTGGTTGCATCCTGCTGCTGTAAAACCACTGTCTGCCCTGATCTAATGCTGGGTGATGAACTGGGTCTTGGTTGCATCCTGCTGCTGTAAAACCACTGTCTGCCCTGATCTAATGCTGGGTGATGAGCTGGGTCTTGGTTGCATCCTGCTGCTGTAAAACCACTGTCTGCCCTGATCTAATGCTGGGTGATGAACTGGGTCTTGGCTGCATCCTGCTGATAAAAAAACACTGCCCTGATCTAATGCTGGGTGATGAGCTGGGTCTTGGTTGCATCCTGCTGCTGTAAAACCACTGTCTGCCCTGATCTAATGCTGGGTGATGAACTGGGTCTTGGCTGCATCCTGCTGATAAAAAAACACTGCCCTGATCTAATGCTGGGTGATGAACTGGGTCTTGGCTGCATCCTGCTGCTGTAAAAACACTGTCTGCCCTGATCTAATGCTGGGTGATGAGCTGGGTCTTGGCTGCATCCTGCTGCTGTAAAAACACTGTCTGCCCTGATCTAATGCTGGGCGATGAGCTGGGTCTTGGCTGCATCCTGCTGCTGTAAAAACACTGTCTGCCCTGATCTAATGCTGGGTGATGAGCTGGGTCTTGGCTGCATCCTGCTACTAAACAAAACCACTGTCTGCCCTGATCTAATGCTGGGTGATGAGCTGGGTCTTGGCTGCATCCTGCTGATAAAAAAACACTGTCTGCCCTGATCTAATGCTGGGTGATGAGCTGGGTCTTGGCTGCATCCTGCTGCTGTAAAAACACTGTCTGCCCTGATCTAATGCTGGGTGATGAGCTGGGTCTTGGCTGCATTTTGCTACTAAACAAAACCACTGTCTGCCCTGATCTAATGCTGGGTGATGAGCTGGGTCTTGGCTGCATCCTGCTGCTATAAAAACACTGTCTGCCCTGGTCTAATGCTGGGCGATGAGCTGGGTCTTGGCTGCATCCTGCTGCTATAAAAACACTGTCTGCCCTGATCTAATGCTGGGTGATGAGCTGGGTCTTGGCTGCATCCTGCTGCTATAAAAACACTGTCTGCCCTGATCTAATGCTGGGTGATGAGCTGGGTCTTGGCTGCATCCTGCTGCTGTAAAAACACTGTCTGCCCTGATCTACTGCTGGGTGATGAGCTGGGTCTTGGCTGCATCCTGCTGCTGTAAAAACACTGTCTGCCCTGATCTAATGCTGGGTGATGAGCTGGGTCTTGGTTGCATCCTGCTGCTGTAAAAACACTGTCTGCCCTGATCTAATGCTGGGTGATGAGCTGGGTCTTGGCTGCATCCTGCTGCTGTAAAAACACTGTCTGCCCTGATCTAATGCTGGGTGATGAGCTGGGTCTTGGCTGCATCCTGCTGCTGTAAAAACACTGTCTGCCCTGATCTAATGCTGGGCGATGAGCTGGGTCTTGGCTGCATCCTGCTGCTGTAAAAACACTGTCTGCCCTGATCTAATGCTGGGTGATGAGCTGGGTCTTGGCTGCATCCTGCTACTAAACAAAACCACTGTCTGCCCTGATCTAATGCTGGGTGATGAGCTGGGTCTTGGCTCCATCCTGCTGCTGTAAAAACACTGTCTGCCCTGATCTAATGCTGGGTGATGAGCTGGGTCTTGGCTGCATCCTGCTGATAAAAAAACACTGTCTGCCCTGATCTAATGCTGGGTGATGAGCTGGGTCTTGGCTGCATCCTGCTGCTGTAAAAACACTGTCTGCCCTGATCTAATGCTGGGTGATGAGCTGGGTCTTGGCTGCATCCTGCTACTAAACAAAACCACTGTCTGCCCTGATCTAATGCTGGGTGATGAGCTGGGTCTTGGCTGCATCCTGCTGCCGTAAAAACACTGTCTGCCCTGATCTAATGCTGGGTGATGAGCTGGGTCTTGGCTGCATCCTGCTGCTATAAAAACACTGTCTGCCCTGGTCTAATGCTGGGCGATGAGCTGGGTCTTGGCTGCATCCTGCTGCTATAAAAACACTGTCTGCCCTGATCTAATGCTGGGTGATGAGCTGGGTCTTGGCTGCATCCTGCTGCTATAAAAACACTGTCTGCCCTGATCTAATGCTGGGTGATGAGCTGGGTCTTGGCTGCATCCTGCTGCTGTAAAAAAACTGTCTGCCCTGATCTACTGCTGGGTGATGAGCTGGGTCTTGGCTGCATCCTGCTGCTGTAAAAACACTGTCTGCCCTGATCTAATGCTGGGTGATGAGCTGGGTCTTGGTTGCATCCTGCTGCTGTAAAAACACATTCTGCCCTGATCTAATGCTGGGTGATGAGCTGGGTCTTGGCTGCATCCTGCTACTGTAAAAACACTGTCTGCCCTGATCTAATGCTGGGTGATGAGCTGGGTCTTGGCTGCATCCTGCTACTGTAAAAACACTATCTGCCCTGATCTAATGCTGGGCGATGAGCTGGGTCTTGGTTGCATCCTGCTGCTGTAAAAACACTGTCTGCCCTGATCTAATGCTGGGCGATGAGCTGGGTCTTGGCTGCATCCTGCTGCTATAAAAACACTGTCTGCCCTGATCTAGTGCTGGGCGATGAGCTGGGTCTTGGCTGCATCCTGCTGCTATAAAAACACTGTCTGCCCTGATCTAGTGCTGGGTGATGAGCTGGGTCTTGGCTGCATCCTGCTGCTATAAAAACACTTTCTGCCCTGATCTAATGCTGGGTGATGAGCTGGGTCTTGGCTGCATCCTGCTACTGTAAAAACACTATCTGCCCTGATCTAATGCTGGGCGATGAGCTGGGTCTTGGCTGCATCCTGCTGCTATAAAAACACTGTCTGCCCTGATCTAATGCTGGGTGATGAGCTGGGTCTTGCTGCTATAAAAACACTGTCTGCCCTGATCTAATGCTGGGTGATGAGCTGGGTCTTGGCTGCATCCTGCTGCTATAAAAACACTGTCTGCCCTGATCTAATGCTGGGTGATGAGCTGGGTCTTGGCTGCATCCTGCTGCTATAAGACCACTGAATCATATCTTCTGAGGGAATGGTTTAGATGAGCAGGAGAAAACAAATCCTCCGACTCCTGGACACGACTCAAAGGTCGTGAGCTCAATAGTCAGCTTATTGTCATTCACTGTGCAGGTAGACACCCCAATAATTGATGAATGATGACACATTCATGATTTAACTTCACACAATGTTGTTGAAGATCCTTGAGACATTATGATCATGCTTTGGGGCGATGTTTCTGGCAGTGGTTGATGCAACCGAACCACAACGTTGCAACAATGGAGATGTATTTGGTATAATGACTGTTTGGACAGAAAGAAAGTAGCACACTCTAAATATGCTCACAACAATTGAATGGGTACACCTAACCTACAATTGAATGGGTACACCTAACCTACATTTGAATGGCTACACCTAACCTACATTTGAATGGCTACACCTAACCAACATTTGAATGGGTACACCTAACCAACATTTGAATGGGTACAACTAACCAACATTTGAATGGGTACACCTAACCTACATTTGAATGGGTACACCTAACCAACATTTGAATGGGTACACCTAACCTACATTTCTATAAGCAGTGCCTTCAGATTAGAAGGAGAAGAAGGACAGGAAGGAGGAGAAGGAGGAGAAGAAGAAGGAGAAGAACAGGAAGGAGGAGAAGGAGAAGAAGAAGGAGAAGAACAGGAAGGAGGAGAAGGAGAAGAAGAAGGAGAAGAACAGGAAGGAGGAGAAGGAGAAGAAGAAGAAATAGAAGGACAGGAAGGAGGAGAAGGAGAAGAAGAAGAAGGAGAAGGATAGGAAGGAGGAGAAGGAGAAGAAGAAGGAGAAGAACAGGAAGGAGGAGAAGGAGAAGAAGAAGGAGAAGGACAGGAAGGAGGAGAAGGAGAAGAAGAAGGAGAAGGACAGGAAGGAGGAGAAGGAGAAGAAGGAGAAGGACAGGAAGGAGAAGAAGGAGAATAAGAAGAAGGAGAAGAACAGGAAGGAGGAGAAGGAGAAGAAGAAGAAGGACAGGAAGGAGAAGAAGGAGAATAAGAAGAAGGAGAAGAACAGGAAGGAGGAGAAGGAGAAGAAGAAGAAATAGAAGGACAGGAAGGAGGAGAAGGAGAAGAAGAAGAAGGAGAAGGATAGGAAGGAGGAGAATGAGAAGAAGAAGGAGAAGAACAGGAAGGAGGAGAAGGAGAAGAAGAAGGAGAAGGACAGGAAGGAAGAGAAGGAGAAGAAGAAGGAGAAGGACAGGAAGGAGGAGAAGGAGAAGAAGGAGAAGGACAGGAAGGAGAAGAAGGAGAATAAGAAGAAGGAGAAGAACAGGAAGGAGGAGAAGGAGAAGAAGAAGAAGGACAGGAAGGAGAAGAAGGAGAAGAAGAAGGAGTAGACGAAGAAGAAGTAGAAGAAGAAGTATTTAGCCAGCACATTTAGTGGTTTATTTCATTTAGTAGTATAATGAATTGTTACATCTTAATTTACTAACTGTGTATTACCTATTGTGTTTGTGTGTATGCTACGTTGTGATTGCTATTTGGTATGCTACTTGGTATGTTACTTTAGACTTTGGTTCTTTGTTTGTTCAAAGGCTACATATTTCTCGTCAACACAAAACAAACTTCACACTACATTCTGAATGTCAAATGAGCATCATTTTGTATTTCCCATCTCCTCCTCACTCAAGCTACTTACCTCCTCCCTTTCTCTCTCCGAGGCTTCACGTTTCCAGGCTGCTTTTCTGCCCCCTTCAAATCCAATTTCTAGTGACTAATCTGCATTTTCTTCCTCCCTGTCTTTCTAAACACTTCCCCTCATACAGTATGTTGTGCTGCAGCGTGGAGTGGGGAGGGAGGGAGATGAGGGAAGCAGAGGGCACAGCTGCAACGGTTTAACCTTCCTTGCAGGTGTTATTTATGCTCTGGCTTTTATTAGCTGTGTTTGCAGAGAAAGATAATTCTGAAAATATTCAATATTGTGCAATTTGCATAATTTAATTTGCATAGTTTTACATTTTGCCACTGAAAACAGAAACATATCCATCGTTTATTAATGGGGACGTTCTACTCTGAATGTGCCATATCGAACCGCATTCACCAGCCAGCTAATTCACTACAGTCTTTTTACAGAGAAAGTTAATGAAGACAAATGCTATGTTATTATTGTTTTGGGAGCATTCAATAAGGAACAATAACAGCGATATTGTTCTGGTAATGAAGTCATTTTCCTGGTAAATGTATTGTTCTTTTTTAACAAACGTAAATGTTAACGTGTGTATGATATGTGGCAAGGTTATCATAGTCAACGAAACTGAAACTAAGATGAACATTTTAATGTAAAAAATAAAATTGTAAACTGAAAAAATGGCAACATTTGAAAAACTAGAACTTTTCTGGAACTTATACATGACTGCAAAACAAACTCAAATAAAACAATCAGAAATTCTGTTTAGTTTTTTTATAAAATAAATTGGGCAAATATCAAATGAGGTTTTCAAGTTTTTTTTCTAATAGGGTTTTCAAGCTTCTGAATATGGTGGGTAAATGCTGCCGGTAGATGGCGCTGCTTCAAATAGGCCTATCTTGTGCATCACTATCACTAGCTATCACTAGCTAACAGCGAATAAATCGGAGGACGAGCACGGAGCATGACTAGGCCAAGCTAGAACAGCATGTGAAGTTTGCCAGAGCCGTTCGCAATCCACACCGACCAACTTCAAACAGACAGCCAGTCGGTGCCGTATCTTTTCCACCGTGACGCACACTTGCAGTCTACTTCTGCAAAACAGTTTGCACAAGTACTCGTGAAGTCACTGCCTGAGAACGTCGCATGCATACTGATTCCTCTGGCAGCCAACTTCGATCCAACCCCTGCAGAAGCTTGCCTGACAGACCCAAGTGTGCCTCTTTGCTTTGCCTCAACAAAGAGGGAGCCACTGATTGGGGAAGCAGAGTTGTTTTGTACTTCAGCAAATCAGAGAATACAGCCATGGACCAGCAGCACCCCAGAAAGATGCCGGCACAATGAATCCAACAATCATCTTGACCAGTGCTTCAGAAATATAGTTTCCTTGCATCGGAGATTGTGTCTGATGTTACTATCCAGAGTCAACCTGGCAGGGCATTAGGTGCAGTGTGAGTTGTGGATTTACCTTGAAGAGGTCAAATGGACATGTTTACAGAGTCACCTTTCCAGTTCTGACAGACAAGGATGGCTGTTTATCCAAAGCTGTGGCCTGTGGATCTGGTTTCTACCACTGCATCCTAGGCATTGGTGGAGAGAATATTATCTGTCTGTGGACAACTGTCATCAGGCTTGAGAAACCCGAACGACCACCTCTCTGGAACGCAGAGTCTTCTTGAAGACAAACCAGACTTGTTTGTTTGAACAGACACACAAACACAAGCTGTATGCATTGTAAATGGGTCATTTTATGCTCTTTTTTTGCTGATGATAAAATGTGATTGAGTTGTTGTTGTTATTATTAATATGACCGCCCCTAGTGGCCAATATAGGAAGTACCTGGCTATTTAATTACCTGTGATCACATGACAAAGGTGTGTCAAGGCTATTTAAATACCTGTGATCACATGACAAAGATGTGTCAAGGCTATGTAATTACCTGTGATCACATGACACAGGTGTGTCAAGTCTATGTAATTACCTGTGATCACATGACACAGGTGTGTCAAGGCTATGTAATTACCTGTGATCACATGACACAGGTGAGTCAAGGCTATGTAATTACCTGTGATCACATGACACAGGTGTGTCAAGGCTATGTAATTACCTGTGATCATATGACACAGGTGTGTCAAGGCTATATAATTACCTGTGATCACATGACACAGGTGTGTCAAGTCTATGTAATTACCTGTGATCACATGACACAGGTGTGTCAAGGCTATGTAATTACCTGTGATCACATGACACAGGTGAGTCAAGGCTATGTAATTACCTGTGATCACATGACACAGGTGTGTCAAGGCTATGTAATTACCTGTGATCATATGACACAGGTGTGTCAAGGCTATATAATTACCTGTGATCACATGACACAGGTGTGTCAAGGCTATATAATTACCTGTGAGCATGTGACACAGGTGTGTCATAGCTATATTATTACCTGCAATCATGTGACACAGGTGTGTCAAGGCTATATAATTACCTGTGATCACATGACACAGGTGTGGCAAGGCTATTTAATTACCTGTGATCACATGACACATGTGTGTCAAGGCTACGTAATTACCTGTGATCACATGACACAGGTGTCAAGGCTATTTACCTGTGAACACCTAGACAACTGTGTCCAGGCTAGCTAATTGCTTCTCCAAAACCATGTATCTGACAGGAGTTGGACTGTTGGGGGTACTGGAGGACTTGAGTTGGGAAACACTGCCGACACAATAAATGCTTTTAAACTGTCAAACCCACAAGAGTGCCTGGACTTTGACTTCTTTATGCCGTTCAGCACCCTTTGTGTATATATTTTTTATTTTCAATAATAAATAATACATTTAATTCATAACATCCTTTTCATTGGAGAGAATGTTAATGTCCTACTGGTCTGAACTGAGAGATTGATGGTTAAGTACTGTGATGCAAGGTCAGTGAGCTGTATGCTCACACCACAGAGACAAAGGTCTGCTGTAAAACAAGAAGGGTCAGGATTCTATGACCTGTAGAACTAGAGGTGTCAGGCTGGTCTGCTGTAGAACAGGAGGTGTCAGGCTGGTCTGGCCTGTAGAACTAGAGGTGTCAGGCTGGTCTGCTGTAGAACAGGAGGTGTCAGGCTGGTCTGCTGTAGAACAGGAGGTGTCAGGCTGGTCTGCTGTAGAACAGGAGGTGTCAGGCTGGTCTGCTGTAGAACTAGAGGTGTCAGGCTGGTCTGGCCTGTAGAACTAGAGATGTCAGGCTGGTCTGGCCTGTAGAACTAGAGATGTCAGGCTGGTCTGCTGTAGAACAGGAGCTGTCAGGCTGGTCTGCTGTAGAACTAGAGGTGTCAGGCTGGTCTGCTGTAGAACAGGAGGTGTCAGGCTGGTCTGGCCTGTAGAACTAGAGGTGTCAGGCTGGTCTGCTGTAGAACAGGAGGTGTCAGGCTGGTCTGCTGTAGAACAGGAGGTGTCAGGCTGGTCTGCTGTAGAACAGGAGGTGTCAGGCTGGTCTGCTGTAGAACTAGAGGTGTCAGGCTGGTCTGGCCTGTAGAGCTAGAGATGTCAGGCTGGTCTGCTGTAGAACAGGAGGTGTCAGGCTGGTCTGCTGTAGAACTAGAGGTGTCAGGCTGGTCTGGCCTGTAGAACTAGAGATGTCAGGCTGGTCTGGCCTGTAGAACTAGAGGTGTCAGGCTGGTCTGGCCTGTAGAACTAGACATGTCTGACTGGTCTGGCCTGTAGAAATAGAGGTGTCAGGCTGGTCTGGCCTGTAGAACTAGAGGTGTCAGGCTTGTCTGGCCTGTAGAACTAGAGATGTCAGGCTGGTCTGGCCTGTAGAAATAGAGGTGTCAGGCTGGTCTGCTGTAAAACAGGAGGTGTCAGGCTGGTCTGGCCTGTAGAACTAAAGGTGTCAGGCTAGTCTGGCCTGTAGAACTAGAGATGTCAGGCTGGTCTGGCCTGTAGAACTAGAGGTGTCAGGCTTGTCTGGCCTGTAGAACTAGAGGTGTCAGGCTGGTCTGGCCTGTAGAACTAGACATGTCAGGCTGGTCTGCTGTAGAACAGGAGGTGTCAGGCTGGTCTGGCCTGTAGAACTAGAGGTGTCAGGCTAGTCTGGCCTGTAGAACTAGAGGTGTCAGGATTGTCTGCTGTATAACAGGAGGTGTCAGGCTGGTCTGGCCTGTAGAACCAGAAGTGTCAGGATTCTATGGCCTGTAGAACTAGAGGTGTCAGGCTGGTCTGGCCTGTAGAACCAGAAGTGTCAGGATTCTATGGCCTGTAGAACTAGAGGTGTCAGGCTGGTCTGCTGTATAACAGGAGGTGTCAGGCTGGTCTGGCCTGTAGAACTAGAGGTGTCAGGCTGGTCTGCTGTAGAACAGGAGGTGTCAGGCTGGTCTGGCCTGTAGAACCAGAGGTGTCAGGCTGGTCTGGCCTGTAGAACTAGAGGTGTCAGGCTTGTCTGGCCTGTAGAACTAGAGGTGTCAGGCTGGTCTGCTGTATAACAGGAGGTGTCAGGCTGGTCTGGCCTGTAGAAATAGAGGTGTCAGGCTGGTCGGGCGTGTAGAACTAGAGGTGGCAGGCTGGTCGGGCCTATAGAACAGGAGGTGTCAGGCTGGTCTGGCCTGTAGAACTAGAGATGTCAGGCTGGTCTGGCCTGTAGAACTAGAGTTGTCAGGCTGGTCTGGCCTGTAGAACTAGACATGTCAGGCTGGTCTGCTGTAGAAATTGAGGTGTCAGGCGTGTCTGGCCTGTAGAACTAGAGATATCATGATGGTCTTGCTTGTAGAACTAGAGGTGTCAGGCTGGTCTGGTCTGTAGAACTAGAGATGTCAGGCTGGTCTGTCCTATAGAACTAGAGCTGTCAGGCTGGTCTGTCCTATAGAACTAGAGGTGTCAGGCTGGTCTGTCCTATAGAACTAGAGGTGTCAGGCTGGTCTGTCCTATAGAACTAGAGCTGTCAGGCTGGTCTGTCCTATAGAACTAGAGATGTCAGGCTGGTCTGTCCTATAGAACTAGAGCTGTCAGGCTGGTCTGTAGAACTAGAGATGTCAGGCTGGTCTGTCCTATAGAACTAGAGCTGTCAGGCTGGTCTGTCCTATAGAACTAGAGATGTCAGGCTGGTCTGTCCTATAGAACTAGAGCTGTCAGGCTGGTCTGTCCTATAGAACTAGAGGTGTCAGGCTGGTCTGTCCTATAGAACTAGAGGTGTCAGGCTGGTCTGTCCTATAGAACTAGAGGTGTCAGGCTGGTCTGTCCTATAGAACTAGAGCTGTCAGGCTGGTCTGGCCTATAGAACTAGAGGTGTCAGGCTGGTCTGTCCTATAGAACTAGAGGTGTCAGGCTGGTCGGGCCTGTAGAACTAGAGGTGGCAGGCTGGTCGGGCCTATAGAACAGGAGGTGTCAGGCTGGTCTGGCCTGTAGAACTAGAGATGTCAGGCTGGTCTGGCCTGTAGAACTAGAGTTGTCAGGCTAGTCTGGCCTGTAGAACTAGACATGTCAGGCTGGTCTGCTGTAGAACTAGAGGTGTCAGGCTGGTCTGCTGTAGAAATTGAGGTGTCAGGCGTGTCTGGCCTGTAGAACTAGAGATATCATGATGGTCTTGCTTGTAGAACTAGAGGTGTCAGGCTGGTCTGGTCTGTAGAACTAGAGATGTCAGGCGCATCTGTCCTATAGAACTAGAGCTGTCAGGCTGGTCTGTCCTATAGAACTAGAGGTGTCAGGCTGGTCTGTCCTATAGAACTAGAGGTGTCAGGCTGGTCTGTCCTATAGAACTAGAGCTGTCAGGCTGGTCTGTCCTATAGAACTAGAGATGTCAGGCTGGTCTGTCCTATAGAACTAGAGCTGTCAGGCTGGTCTGTAGAACTAGAGATGTCAGGCTGGTCTGTCCTATAGAACTAGAGCTGTCAGGCTGGTCTGTCCTATAGAACTAGAGATGTCAGGCTGGTCTGTCCTATAGAACTAGAGCTGTCAGGCTGGTCTGTCCTATAGAACTAGAGGTGTCAGGCTGGTCTGTCCTATAGAACTAGAGGTGTCAGGCTGGTCTGTCCTATAGAACTAGAGGTGTCAGGCTGGTCTGTCCTATAGAACTAGAGCTGTCAGGCTGGTCTGGCCTATAGAACTAGAGGTGTCAGGCTGGTCTGTCCTATAGAACTAGAGGTGTCAGGCTGGTCGGGCCTGTAGAACTAGAGGTGGCAGGCTGGTCGGGCCTATAGAACAGGAGGTGTCAGGCTGGTCTGGCCTGTAGAACTAGAGATGTCAGGCTGGTCTGGCCTGTAGAACTAGAGTTGTCAGGCTAGTCTGGCCTGTAGAACTAGACATGTCAGGCTGGTCTGCTGTAGAACTAGAGGTGTCAGGCTGGTCTGCTGTAGAAATTGAGGTGTCAGGCGTGTCTGGCCTGTAGAACTAGAGATATCATGATGGTCTTGCTTGTAGAACTAGAGGTGTCAGGCTGGTCTGGTCTGTAGAACTAGAGATGTCAGGCGCATCTGTCCTATAGAACTAGAGCTGTCAGGCTGGTCTGTCCTATAGAACTAGAGGTGTCAGGCTGGTCTGTCCTATAGAACTAGAGGTGTCAGGCTGGTCTGTCCTATAGAACTAGAGCTGTCAGGCTGGTCTGTCCTATAGAACTAGAGATGTCAGGCTGGTCTGTCCTATAGAACTAGAGCTGTCAGGCTGGTCTGTAGAACTAGAGATGTCAGGCTGGTCTGTCCTATAGAACTAGAGCTGTCAGGCTGGTCTGTCCTATAGAACTAGAGATGTCAGGCTGGTCTGTCCTATAGAACTAGAGCTGTCAGGCTGGTCTGTCCTATAGAACTAGAGGTGTCAGGCTGGTCTGTCCTATAGAACTAGAGGTGTCAGGCTGGTCTGTCCTATAGAACTAGAGGTGTCAGGCTGGTCTGTCCTATAGAACTAGAGCTGTCAGGCTGGTCTGGCCTATAGAACTAGAGGTGTCAGGCTGGTCTGTCCTATAGAACTAGAGGTGTCAGGCTGGTCTGTCCTATAGAACTAGAGATGTCAGGCTGGTCTGTCCTATAGAACTAGAGGTGTCAGGCTGGTCTGTCCTATAGAACTAGAGATGTCAGGCTGGTCTGTCCTATAGAACTAGAGGTGTCAGGCTGGTCTGTCCTATAGAACTGTATGTGTCAGGCTGGTCTGGCCTGTAGAACTAGAGATGTCAGGCTGGTCTGGCCTGTAGAACTAGAGGTGTCAGGCTGGTCTGCTGTATAACAGGAGGTGTCAGGCTGGTCTGCTGTATAACAGGAGGTGTCAGGCTGGTCTGGTCTGTAGAACTAGAGGTGTCAGGCTGGTCTGGCCTGTAGAACTGTATGTGTCAGGCTGGTCTGGCCTGTAGAACTGTATGTGTCAGGCTGGTCTGGCCTGTAGAACTAGAGGTGTCAGGCTGGTCTGGCCTGTAGAACTAGAGGTGTCAGGCTGGTCTGGCCTGTAGAACTAGAGGTGTCAGGCTGGTCTGGCCTGTATAACAGGAGGTGTCAGGCTGGTCTGCTGTATAACAGGAGGTGTCAGGCTGGTCTGCTGTATAACAGGAGGTGTCAGGCTGGTCTGGCCTATAGAACTAGAGGTGTCAGGCTGGTCTGGCCTGTAGAACTAGAGGAGTCAGGCTGGTCTGGCCTGTAGAACTGTATGTGTCAGGCTGGTCTGGCCTGTAGAACTAGAGGTGTCAGGCTGGTCTGGCCTGTAGAACTGTATGTGTCAGGCTGGTCTGGCCTGTAGAACTAGAGGTGTCAGGCTGGTCTGGCCTGTAGAACTAGAGGTGTCAGGCTGGTCTGGCCTGTAGAACTAGAGGTGTCAGGCTGGTCTGGCCTGTAGAACTAGAGGTGTCAGGCTGGTCTGGCCTGTAGAACTAGAGGTGTCAGGCTGGTCTGGCCTGTAGAACTAGAGGTGTCAGGCTGGTCTGGCCTGTAGAACTAGAGGTGTCAGGCTGGTCTGTCCTATAGAACTAGAGCTGTCAGGCTGGTCTGTCCTATAGAACTAGAGGTGTCAGGCTGGTCTGTCCTATAGAACTAGAGGTGTCAGGCTGGTCTGTCCTATAGAACTAGAGGTGTCAGGCTGGTCTGTCCTATAGAACTAGAGGTGTCAGGCTGGTCTGTCCTATAGAACTAGAGGTGTCAGGCTGGTCTGTCCTATAGAACTAGAGGTGTCAGGCTGGTCTGTCCTATAGAACTAGAGCTGTCAGGCTGGTCTGGCCTATAGAACTAGAGGTGTCAGGCTGGTCTGTCCTATAGAACTAGAGGTGTCAGGCTGGTCGGGCCTGTAGAACTAGAGGTGGCAGGCTGGTCGGGCCTATAGAACAGGAGGTGTCAGGCTGGTCTGGCCTGTAGAACTAGAGATGTCAGGCTGGTCTGGCCTGTAGAACTAGAGTTGTCAGGCTAGTCTGGCCTGTAGAACTAGACATGTCAGGCTGGTCTGCTGTAGAACTAGAGGTGTCAGGCTGGTCTGCTGTAGAAATTGAGGTGTCAGGCGTGTCTGGCCTGTAGAACTAGAGATATCATGATGGTCTTGCTTGTAGAACTAGAGGTGTCAGGCTGGTCTGGTCTGTAGAACTAGAGATGTCAGGCGCATCTGTCCTATAGAACTAGAGCTGTCAGGCTGGTCTGTCCTATAGAACTAGAGGTGTCAGGCTGGTCTGTCCTATAGAACTAGAGGTGTCAGGCTGGTCTGTCCTATAGAACTAGAGCTGTCAGGCTGGTCTGTCCTATAGAACTAGAGATGTCAGGCTGGTCTGTCCTATAGAACTAGAGCTGTCAGGCTGGTCTGTAGAACTAGAGATGTCAGGCTGGTCTGTCCTATAGAACTAGAGCTGTCAGGCTGGTCTGTCCTATAGAACTAGAGATGTCAGGCTGGTCTGTCCTATAGAACTAGAGCTGTCAGGCTGGTCTGTCCTATAGAACTAGAGGTGTCAGGCTGGTCTGTCCTATAGAACTAGAGGTGTCAGGCTGGTCTGTCCTATAGAACTAGAGGTGTCAGGCTGGTCTGTCCTATAGAACTAGAGCTGTCAGGCTGGTCTGGCCTATAGAACTAGAGGTGTCAGGCTGGTCTGTCCTATAGAACTAGAGGTGTCAGGCTGGTCGGGCCTGTAGAACTAGAGGTGGCAGGCTGGTCGGGCCTATAGAACAGGAGGTGTCAGGCTGGTCTGGCCTGTAGAACTAGAGATGTCAGGCTGGTCTGGCCTGTAGAACTAGAGTTGTCAGGCTAGTCTGGCCTGTAGAACTAGACATGTCAGGCTGGTCTGCTGTAGAACTAGAGGTGTCAGGCTGGTCTGCTGTAGAAATTGAGGTGTCAGGCGTGTCTGGCCTGTAGAACTAGAGATATCATGATGGTCTTGCTTGTAGAACTAGAGGTGTCAGGCTGGTCTGGTCTGTAGAACTAGAGATGTCAGGCGCATCTGTCCTATAGAACTAGAGCTGTCAGGCTGGTCTGTCCTATAGAACTAGAGGTGTCAGGCTGGTCTGTCCTATAGAACTAGAGGTGTCAGGCTGGTCTGTCCTATAGAACTAGAGCTGTCAGGCTGGTCTGTCCTATAGAACTAGAGATGTCAGGCTGGTCTGTCCTATAGAACTAGAGCTGTCAGGCTGGTCTGTAGAACTAGAGATGTCAGGCTGGTCTGTCCTATAGAACTAGAGCTGTCAGGCTGGTCTGTCCTATAGAACTAGAGATGTCAGGCTGGTCTGTCCTATAGAACTAGAGCTGTCAGGCTGGTCTGTCCTATAGAACTAGAGGTGTCAGGCTGGTCTGTCCTATAGAACTAGAGGTGTCAGGCTGGTCTGTCCTATAGAACTAGAGGTGTCAGGCTGGTCTGTCCTATAGAACTAGAGCTGTCAGGCTGGTCTGGCCTATAGAACTAGAGGTGTCAGGCTGGTCTGTCCTATAGAACTAGAGGTGTCAGGCTGGTCTGTCCTATAGAACTAGAGATGTCAGGCTGGTCTGTCCTATAGAACTAGAGGTGTCAGGCTGGTCTGTCCTATAGAACTAGAGATGTCAGGCTGGTCTGTCCTATAGAACTAGAGGTGTCAGGCTGGTCTGTCCTATAGAACTGTATGTGTCAGGCTGGTCTGGCCTGTAGAACTAGAGATGTCAGGCTGGTCTGGCCTGTAGAACTAGAGGTGTCAGGCTGGTCTGCTGTATAACAGGAGGTGTCAGGCTGGTCTGCTGTATAACAGGAGGTGTCAGGCTGGTCTGGTCTGTAGAACTAGAGGTGTCAGGCTGGTCTGGCCTGTAGAACTGTATGTGTCAGGCTGGTCTGGCCTGTAGAACTGTATGTGTCAGGCTGGTCTGGCCTGTAGAACTAGAGGTGTCAGGCTGGTCTGGCCTGTAGAACTAGAGGTGTCAGGCTGGTCTGGCCTGTAGAACTAGAGGTGTCAGGCTGGTCTGGCCTGTATAACAGGAGGTGTCAGGCTGGTCTGCTGTATAACAGGAGGTGTCAGGCTGGTCTGCTGTATAACAGGAGGTGTCAGGCTGGTCTGGCCTATAGAACTAGAGGTGTCAGGCTGGTCTGGCCTGTAGAACTAGAGGAGTCAGGCTGGTCTGGCCTGTAGAACTGTATGTGTCAGGCTGGTCTGGCCTGTAGAACTAGAGGTGTCAGGCTGGTCTGGCCTGTAGAACTGTATGTGTCAGGCTGGTCTGGCCTGTAGAACTAGAGGTGTCAGGCTGGTCTGGCCTGTAGAACTAGAGGTGTCAGGCTGGTCTGGCCTGTAGAACTAGAGGTGTCAGGCTGGTCTGGCCTGTAGAACTAGAGGTGTCAGGCTGGTCTGGCCTGTAGAACTAGAGGTGTCAGGCTGGTCTGGCCTGTAGAACTAGAGGTGTCAGGCTGGTCTGGCCTGTAGAACTAGAGGTGTCAGGCTGGTCTGGCCTGTAGAACTAGAGGTGTCAGGCTGGTCTGTCCTATAGAACTAGAGGTGTCAGGCTGGTCTGTCCTGTAGAACTAGAGGTGTCAGGCTGGTCTGGCCTGTAGAACTAGAGGTGTCAGGCTGGTCTGGCCTGTAGAACTAGAGGTGTCAGGCTGGTCTGGCCTGTAGAACTAGAGGTGTCAGGCTGGTCTGGCCTGTAGAACTAGAGGTGTCAGGCTGGTCTGGCCTGTAGAACTAGAGGTGTCAGGCTGGTCTGGCCTGTAGAACTAGAGGTGTCAGGCTGGTCTGGCCTGTAGAACTAGAGGTGTCAGGCTGGTCTGGCCTGTAGAACTAGAGGTGTCAGGCTGGTCTGGCCTGTAGAACTAGAGGTGTCAGGCTGGTCTGGCCTGTAGAACTAGAGGTGTCAGGCTGGTCTGGCCTGTAGAACTAGAGGTGTCAGGCTGGTCTGGCCTGTAGAACTAGAGGTGTCAGGCTGGTCTGTCCTATAGAACTAGAGGTGTCAGGCTGGTCTGTCCTGTAGAACTAGAGGTGTCAGGCTGGTCTGGCCTGTAGAACTAGAGGTGTCAGGCTGGTCTGGCCTGTAGAACTAGAGGTGTCAGGCTGGTCTGGTCTGGTGCCTTGTCAAAACCTGCTGTGGCTGAGGGGATTGTTGCTGCCAGTAAAACGTATTAGCAGGGGAGAAATCAAATTGTTGAGAATCGCG